>NC_056729.1:1749821973-1749842599 GCF_019279795.1 Protopterus annectens
CATCACTCATGCATGAATTGTGCCATCCCAAATAGAACCAAGATGCTCTCCTCCAAAAAAGGAAGCCAATCTGGTGGTCCCCTGCCATAAACAAACTTTACAACAAAAGGAAGAAACTGTTGCAGAAAAGCGGAAAATCGCACAATGCAAAAAATTCCCTTACCAGCCTCAGTAAGAAGCTGAGATCCTTTGGAAAATCCTCCAAAGCTAGTTACAAAAATAAAATTGCCAAAGATTCCAAAGACAACCACAAGGCATTCTATAACTATGTCACGAATCTAAATGGCAATGCTCAGATCTGCTCTGAGCTTCAACAGAATGGCATTAAATATACTGATCCCAAGGATATTGCCAATATCTTGGCAGATCAATTCAGTGCCAACTTCACCCCCCTCTCACCCCCTAAATGGCCCATCTCACTACTGGAAGATTGACAAATTCCGGTAATAATGGCTACACAGGTAAACACACTCTTCAAAGCTAAGAATACAGCATCCATGGGACCAGATGACATCCTGGGCTGTGTACTACATGAACTACAAAATGAACTGGCACCTCACCTAAGTGTCAGGTTTAATCATACCCTCACCTCAGGCATCATGCCCACTGAGTGGTGCACAGCTACAGTTATTCCACTCCACAAGGGGGATCCACCTTGGATCTCAGGAACTACCTCCCCATCAGTCTGACGAGCCTGATCTACAAGGCCATGGAATGTATTATCATGGAACTTATAAACAAAGATATTGGCAACCTTCAAACACTGGACCCCACCCAGTTTGGGTTCATGAAGGGCCAATCTTGTCTCCTGAACCTGATTTACTTCTTTGAATCAGTCTCCAGAGCCGTGGATGAGGGTAAGGCAGGCCGCACAGCCTATCTGGACCTCGCCAAGGCCTTTGACACCATCCCCCACTCTGGAATCATAGATAAACTTACTAAGCTGGGCATTAATCCCTATGTCACTTGATGGGTTGCCAACTGGCTTACTGACAGAACCCACACTGTAAAAGTAGCTGACGCCAAATCCAGCTCCAGACAAGTGACAAGTGGAGTACCTGAGGGTTCAGTCCTGGGACCGCTTTTGTTTGGCATCTACTTCTCTGAAGTACAGGCCAACACTAAGGGACTCTGGCTAACAAAGTTCGATGATGACTGCAAACTGGGAGCCATTATTGAATCTCCAAATGATGTGGATACTCTACAAAAGGGCCTTACAGAAACAGATGCTTGGTGCCAGAGCCAAGGGCTCAAGCTCAGTGCCAAAAAATGTATAGTTATCCCCTTTGGGAAAAAACATGTACCCATGAATTACCACATAGGTGGCAGTACACTAAACACTGAAAGTGTGATAAGAGACTTAGGGACACAGGTGGGCAATGGTCTCACCTTCAACAACTACATTGCCACAACAATCAGGAAATCCTTCTATGTGGCACACCTTATCACTAAGGGCTTTTCATCCAGAAAAAAGGAGGTCATTGTCCCACTGTACTCATCCCTCATTAGACCCATTATAGAATACAACATCCCATTTGGTATGTACCTCTCAAGACATCTGCAACAACTGGAAAGGCCACAGAAATACCTCACTAAAAGAATCACAGGCCTAAAGCAGATGCCCTATGCTGATCACCTTACAAAACTCCAGCTATACTCTGTCGCATATCATCTACTCAGAGGTGATCTCTGCTTAACATACAAGGCCATGTCAAACCCAGAGCTGTTGGACATGCTACACTTAAAGAAATCCCAATCCCTCAGAGCCACACGCTCCAGGGATCTAAACCTTGTCATCACAATAAACAAAACATGCTGGAGGGATAGGTTCCTGACCCAGAGACTCCCCAGACTGGAATAGACTGCCCATACATGTCAAGCAGAGCGCCTCCTTGGCCCTCTTCAAAAGGAACCATGACAATTGGATGGGAGAAAGAAAATTCACCCTGGGGATCATGTCAGTCACCCTGCTAGACAGGGGTCCAGGGAAGTAAATAGTGTGGGAAGAAATAGCCAGGGAATTGTTATGGCTACTCTTGTATAGGCCCTAGGGCCAATACCCTAGTACCAACCTATGAACCTATGCCAGTGGGGATTATTATTGAGGATCTGGAGAAATAGGGAGAAACCAGCCCTGGACTGACTGTGGTTTCTGTGTGCTGATAAGGGAAATTGCACTTGATGCAGAGAGCTACATCTGAAAATACTGTGTTTGTGCCTGTCATCCTCTAAGTGTACATCATCACTGTTGCCAGGAGTGAGGATTGAGGCTCCTTGATTACTGGTCCAGTGGTGCGGCTTCACATTTATTGGTGGCATTAGTGGGATATGCACATATTGGGATTCAGTGGTGTGGATATTGAACTCCTGTAGCCTGTAAACAGTGGTGACTAAAGAAGGTGCTTGTTCTCTCAAGCAGCTACATGGTTAACATTCACAGTTTAATATCACAATAGTTATATTTATTTTCATGGAGAGCAGGCAAGGATGTCAGCAGAGGAGTATGTCAAGCTGACAAGGAGCTAGTTGGCTGAGATGTGCCAAGCCAAAGGACTGGGGAAAGCCAACCTAACTAAAGCAGAGATGTTTCCAGCTTTAGTCACAGCTGCATCACAGAACTGCAACAAGTACGACAACCAGAGTGGCCTTGGAGATGTACAACTCTCAGAAAATGGACAGTTCAACCATTCCACAGGGCACTTCAAAATCCATCAAGAATTAAAGAGACTTGAACTGGAGACCAAACATTTGGAAATAGAATCAGCAGAGAGAATGTGACATTTGGAGGCTGAAGAAAATGAGAGGCAGAGGCAGCAAAAAATGAGATGCTGATTCCTCATCAGGGTCGTGGAGGTAATGGGGAAGGGAATAACCAAAACCCAGAAGCAATAAAGATCAGTAAATTTCTTCCACAATTTACAGAGGGTGATAATTTTGAGAGTTTTATTCATATGTTTGAAAGGGTATGTAAACAGTATAATGTTGACCAAGGGCTCTGGATACAGTTCCTGAAACCCTTACTCCATGGTAAAGCTTGTAACTGCTGTTTCTAAATTGTCTGATACTGATTGCTTAAATTATAATACTGTTAAAATTGTTTATTAGTGTTTTCACTTAACACCTGAAGTTTACAGAAAAAAAGTTTTGTGAGTATAGGCACAAGGCAGATGAAAGTGTGTGTGCGTATATTGCTGAGTTAAGCACTTATTTTCATAGGTGGGTGGGTCAGGTCACCAGTTTTGAAGGGCAGCAGTAATATTTGAGATATTAATGCAAGAAGTCTCCGAGAGTGAGACACAGCATTCTGTATTCTGTCTTTGACCTGGCAACAACTAGAAGATCCAATAATCACATCTGCCTTGCTTTTAAGTAAGTTTCAAAGGTATAATATAAGTCACTTAGATATAGTCAGGAATATAACAAAGCTTAATTTACATATTTTCTTTATTTATTTGAAACTGTCCTGCAATGTTGTTTTAAACATTTCTTGTGATTTTGAACTCTGATGACACTGTGATAACATACTGAGTAGTTTTTTGTTCTTTTATCGTTTATTCTTAAATATATTTAAACCTTTCATTGTGGCTGATCTTTCTAAGAGATATTTAAGCTCTGAGAATACTTGCATATGTATTTGGTGACACTGTGTAGGCCACTCCTAATAGCCTTGCTCTTGGGGTTTACTATTAAATGTTCGAATGCACTCCGTGCGAACGGCGACCCCATCGACGCGTTTGCGCGAACCGAAACACCGAAACCATTTCGATAGCGAACCGAAACCGCGAAACTCCGACGATCGACATTACCGGCCGCGCAACACCTCCACACCCATGCTACCATGGGTCGGATGGGGGCGAGATTTTGCCGTTCGCACATCTGGGCGTCGGTGTAGTGACGTTCGCAGTTCCGCGTTCGGGCAATGCGCGTCGCACAAAACGGGATCGACAATTTGATAGTAAACCGCTCTTGGTCATACTACCATTTGTATTAATAGTAACATTACACAGTAAGATTGCACAGTCTTTGTTAAGGGCCTTGAAGTAGCTGATAATGAGCTGGCTGGTGGCAGTGATAACTACCTTATAGTCTGGGCAAAAGGGGGCACAGCTAGTAAACCTGTGCCAGCCTTTCCCAGGTGTGTGTGTGTGTGTGTGTGTGTGTGTGTGTGTGTGTGTGTGTGTGTGTGTGTGTGTGTGTGTGTGTGTGTGTGTGCGTGTGTATAAATCAAACTTCAAAGAGCATGCATAACAGCTTCTTGGGCAGAGACATGAAGCACTGGTTGAACAAAGAGGATGCTGGAGGTCTTGGCTTGGCCACCCTGCTGAAATCTCAACTCTATAGCTGTACCAGTGGGGAGTCTTACTGGGGATCTGGAGAAAGGGGAAGATCTCAGCCCTGGACTGACTGTGGTCCCTGTGTGCTCTTAAGGGAAATTACACTTGATGCAAATAGCTGCATCCAGAAATAGTGTGTGTGTACCTGTCATTGTCTCAGTGTACATCCCCAGTGTTGCCAGTGGTGAGGATTGAGGCTCCTTGATTACTGGACCAGTGGTGGGTCATCACATAAGTAACCAATTTATTTTTTCCATATGTTTCATTTATTGCATGTTTCCTTTCAAGTTATATATGTATTTATCGAATGGTACTTTGCTAAATTTCTGTGTAAATACATATTTCTGTTATTTACATTATTATGTGCCTGCTGTGTATTTTATGCATTTGTCATGTATGTTTGTAATTACTAATGTTGTTAGGATCATAACTGAACAGGGTCCTTGGAGTAACTGAGTCATCCAGTTAACAAACTTGAAGTAAATAATAATCTAGGCCTGCAAACCAATTGTGATGGTTATTATTAAACATGATATCATTAAAAATATGTAGTTCAAACTGTTACCCATGACAGCTAACAGAACACATTCTGATCATGACACTTTTGTTCATTTTGCATATTACAAATATGGTTAAATATATGAAATGTATTATAATAAAGATTCTGCCTCCTGTTGTGAGTATGCAAAAGCTTGGGTGGCCCACAAACAGATAGCATTCATAGTTTAGTACTAAGCTAACTGCCCTTGGGAGCCATTTTAAGGCTAGCCAATTATCCCTTGTGAGACTCAAACCTTGCACCTTGTGCTTAGAAGGCAAACACCTTAACCATTAGGCCACCCCCCAAACTGCTTGTGAAACAAACATAATATCAAAAGATGGAAATACCACAATCAGGAGACCGAGTCCAAGAAAGCCAGCCAAGTATGAGCTTGAACGCAATTTTAATTTTAAAACTTTAAAACACAACAAAAATAGCGTTTTTGCTACTGATGTTTCAGTAGCTTCATCAGAATAAAAAGCAAGTTGGCGCCAAAGTCCTTATTTAAAAAGTTTTAAGGTGACGTCACCATTTGAATACAAGGACTTGCACAAATACAATTGGAGTTTACAAAATTAACTCAAAATCACAGCGCATAGCCAGGGAAATGTTACAATGCTAAAAAACAGTGCTAGAAAACAACTTCAATTATCATAGTAATCTTGTAATTCTTTAGTTTGTTAATTACCCTTATTCCAGGGTTTTTCATGTTTACATTAGCAAATCAAGATAAACATTGCTTGCACTGACAAGTATAACACCCGGCTTACAACTCCCTTACCGTAAAAATTAGTACAGATAAGTTCTCCTTAAGTATAGAACTATAAGAGTTAAGTACATTATTGAAACTTTAAAACTATAAAATTGTTATATTGTTAAAAAGTTTTATATGTATATGAAGAGACTGTACCAGTCCACTAATAAAAAGACTACATAAAACGTATAGTATATACATCAATCTGGGACTTACGCTGTGTTAAAAACACAGACTCCGTATGTGCCTACAAAAAAGCCAACCAAAATGTTTCTTTGGTTGTTACCAAGGGAACAAAATTAATACTAATGAAAGGTAGAAATTTTTAATGAAAATATGTAAAATTATCTCATGTAACTCTTAAGTTTAAGGATACAGGAGATATTACAATGTTCATTAAGGCCTGGGCTACTAAAAGCTTCCAATTTTATCTTCACTCTAATTCCTTAATTTCGAGGATTAGCCCTTGAGGTCTACCCCGGATGTTGTATGGAATATGGTCAATGGCTACAAAGTGGAAGCTGTGACCACTCTGATTTATGATATGCTTTGCTAAAGCGTTGTCATCTTTCTTTTTCCTTATTGCATAAATATGTTGGTAGATCCTATCCTTAAACCTTTGATCTGTCTTGCTGACATAATATGCCGGGCAGCAGTCACATGTAGCCAGGTAAACTATGGATCTGGTGTTACAGTCCATTTTATGAAGGATGTCATATTTCTTACCTCTTATTTGAAATGTTGAGCCTGTTTTTACAAATTTGCACCAATTACAATGGCCGCATGAGAACGTGCCTTTCTGTTTTGAAAAGAAGTCCAACTTTTTGTTTCTTTCTAGTAGACTTTTAAGGTTGTTACCTCTCCTATACACAATAGATGGTGAAGTTTCAAATTTTTCAGAAAATTGAGGGTTACTGGTAATAAAATACCAGTTCTTATAAATAATAGATCTTATAGCGGTAGAATCCAAGTTAAAGGTAGTTATGAAACTGTATCCAAAATTGGGATCTAAATCACCTGGGGGACTACTACTAGTGTTATTCTGTGTTGCTGAACTGATGTCAAATGAAACTGACCTTGTCAAAGATGTATCTAAAATATCACCAGGATTGGGATGACTAGTAACTAGCAAAGGTGCATATAGACCAGTCTGTCTTTTATGTCTGACTTCTTGGGTGAGTTCCAAAATTAGGTCTTCAGGGTAATCCCTACTTGAAAACATCCTACCAAGTGTAGTGCATTCTTCATCAAAACTTTCAGCTGTGTTACACATTTTTGAGGCCCTGATTAACTGGCCTTTCACCACAGATCTTTTTTGTCTATAAGGGTGCTGGCTAGAGAAGTGAAGGAATGAATTACAATAGGTCGGCTTTCTAAAGATGGAAGAAAGAAAGCCGCCCCTTGAAAAGTCCTTCTCGAGCCTAACATCCAAATAGTCAATTTCCAGAGTTGAAAAATGGTAGGTGAATTTAAAGAAGTCAGTAGTATTGTTCAGGTAGTTCACCAAAGTATCAGCCTCAACGTTATTCCCTTTGAATAAAATAAAGATATCATCCAGATACCTAGTGTAATAAGAGACTTGATGTTGAAACTCTATGTTGTGTGTCAAAAATTGTTTTTCCCAGAATGCAACAAATATGTTTGCCACACTAGAGCCGCAGGGCGAGCCCATTGCGATGCCCTGTGTTTGCAAGTAGTACTGTTGTTCAAATAGGAAAAAGTTAGAAGAAAGGATGATATCTAACAGTTCAGCAACAGTGTCAATTTCTGTCTGTGGTGCCCCCAGTTCACCTAGTATGATACTAACCCATTTGACAGCCTCATTGTGTGGGATTGAGGTATATAAGTCAACCATGTCGATGGTAAGAAAATTATAGGCCTCGTCGAAAGGGATGTTGTTTATATCTTGAAGGAAAGACCAAGAGTCTTTACAGATGTGGGGTATAGACTTAAGATATTTACTCAAGATTTTATCAACCAAATGTGCACAGGGGTGGGACATAGATGACCTACCATCAACCAAGGCCCTCATTGGAGGATTTACCAAATCTTTATGTATTTTTGGAATTCCAAAAATAACTGGGACCTTGGGGAATGTGATGTCTATATAGTGGTAGGTTTCCAAATCTATCTTACCAGCTAAAAATAGGTCTCTAAAGTAACCTCTATTCCTAGAGTATGTCATATTCATTTCATTCTTAGATGATAAAGAGAATGCTGGATTGTCTAAGACTGCTAACATCTTGTCTCTATAGTCATTATTTTCTAAAATGACTAACCCACCTCCTTTGTCTGGTTTGAGTATTCTAACTGGTAAGCTGCATAAATTATGCAGCAGTTTCATCTGATCCCTTGATGTATGATATTTCTTACACCTTGTTTGAGTTTTCAAATTTTTATGTAGATGTCTAAAGTCCACCTCACATGCTTTTTCAAATAATACCAAATCTGGGTGTAATGCTGGGTTGAAGATACTAGGTAATTTTAGGATACAATTGTGTTCTTTTATAGTGTTAGGAAATAAAATGTTGAAATTTTAATTTCCTTACAAAACTTTTCAAGTCTGTGATCATTCTAGTAAGGTCAAAAGATTGGCTAGGTACAAAAGTGTTACCAAGAGCTAGAAGGTCAATGAGGCTCTGGTCAAGTGTGATGTTAGCAAAATTATAGATCTTAAAGTCACCTTTAGTATTAAAAAGAATCTTTAAATTGTTCACTGCTGGTACAACACCATCATTATTCACACTCGCCTCTACCGCCTGTTCCAATTCCTGGTTTTCCGATTGAATTGGCGGTTGTTGTTGTACTGTCCTAAAAAATGATTATTATTATTCCCTTGATCCAATTCACCACTTTGATTGGACAAGGAAGTATTAAAGTTATTATTTCTATTAGCTTTCAATCTGTTGCTTCTTCTAAGGCCTTGTTCTTGGTCTGAGTTTTGTTCTTCAAAAATAGGGTCCAAGTTGCCATCAGTTTGTTGGCCCAGCCCTTCTTGATCATTAGTAGCCATCTCTTGAGACCCCATATTATCAGCTTTAAAATTTATTACTGCCAGCTTGGGGTAAGCTTTACCCTGTTGGTATGACAATCTGTCCCTGTTAAGCTTTTTAGTTTTAGCATTTTTCAATTTAACCAAAAGGGCATCGATGCTGTTAAATATCCTAGTGTAATCATATTTGTACCTAATGAAATCCAAGTCAAGTTTAATCAGATTGTCCAATTGGTTAATTTCATTGGTAAGAGTTGAAATACATAAAGAGTAATGTTTTATCAGCAACTCTAGCAACTGTGACCCTTGAGTGTCAAATAAGGATCTTAGTTCAGCAAGGAATGACCCATCAATAAACAGTCCTGTAGGTACAAAAGCACTACGTAGCCCTTTAGGTATAATATGGTCATGCAGACATTGCTTGAAGTAAGTAACCTCAAGCTGAAGTTTCTTAAGTTTGACCAATTTATAGTCCAAAGCTTTTAAATTATTTGTAATACTATTATTGTTAATGTTAACCATACTCGTACTCACTGCCGGTGATCCCTGTACCTGTTGTTGTGTGAAAAGAAGCCCTTCAGTTTCGTTGATCCATTCACTGAGGACAGGAATCCCAATAAGCGTTGAGTTCGAGTCCGCAAAGGCCGGTAAGGCTGCTACCGGGACATAATCCGTGTTGCCTGGTTGCTGGCTGTTTATACTGCCTTGTTGTTCATTAATGGGAGGCAATGCTGGAGTTCTTCCAAAAGTAGACATGGGGAGAGGTTGCGCCGCTGGAATGAGAAAACTGCTGGACCCAGAAGACTGTTGAGTAATACCTTGCTGTGAGGAAATACCTTCCGTCCGAGTTTGTATAGTATTATTAGAGATTCTCTTGTCGAGGCAGTCTAAGCGTCTATTAAGGGAAACCAGCAGTTGAGAAATCGCTTTGAAGAGTGTCGGCATGTCAAAGTCATCCAAAGTGTCGACCCGGGTTGTCAGACCCGAAATGTTCGGGCTCCTTGGACTGTCGGGACCTCCTGAGGCCATAAAGGACAAGACAAACTGGAACCAAGGCAAGAGAAAACTAACGGAAATACCACAATCAGGAGACCGAGTCCAAGAAAGCCAGCCAAGTATGAGCTTGAACGCAATTTTAATTTTAAAACTTTAAAACACAACAAAAATAGCGTTTTCGCTACTGATGTTTCAGTAGCTTCATCAGAATAAAAAGCAAGTTGGCGCCAAAGTCCTTATTTAAAAAGTTTTAAGGTGACGTCACCATTTGAATACAAGGACTTGCGCAAATACAATTGGAGTTTACAAAATTAACTCAAAATCACATCGCATAGCCAGGGAAATGTTACAATGCTAAAAAACAGTGCTAGAAAACAACTTCAATTATCATAGTAATCTTGTAATTCTTGTAAGCTAACTGCTCTTGGGAGCCATTTTAAGGCTAGCCAATTATCCCTTGTGAGACCCAAACCCTGCACCTTGTGCTTAGAAGGCAAACACCTTAACCATTAGGCCACCCCCCAAACTGCTTGTGAAACAAACATAATATCAAAAGATCTTACCCTCTCAATTCACTTTCAATTACCACAGAAAATGTATTTATGTCTGACTGGCATTACTCTGTTCCCAAATTCGAATAAATAACCAAGAAAATAAATATAGGCATTTCCAGGAAGATAATTGCAAATCATATTATGAGCCTGTGTCTTATTCATTGATAATACAGGAAGGGTTTTTGCTATTTTGAACCTTTAGGATATGAAATATCATTATGGTGGGGCAAATTAGAGTTAGCATTACATTACCATGCAGAAAAATGTTATTAATGCAGCAAAATGAATAATTAAATAAATTAAAATTAAAAAAATGTTATAAGTGCAAGGAATGGAATAGGGAAGTAATAAGAGGTTACACTCTTGGGATTTAGCTGTATGAGCTGTGTTATGGTTATGAAAACATTATGTTCCTGTTGTACTCTAGCCTAGCATTTCATTCTAAACCCTAACCCTTCCCAGCCTCCTCTCTAATTCACCCCGTTCCTCTTCATCTTTACCTGAATAATCTATAACTCACCTCAGTATATTTCTCTTGCTTTATAAATCCAGCATACCATTTTTCTCTCCTTGTTTCACTGCTCCACTTACTGTCTGTTACTACAACTCATTTCTTCCTAGAATACAATACTGCCTTCATAATTTTACACAGTGTAACTTTATTTTTGTTTGTATTAAAATACTTGTCATTTAAACTACTTGTAATACAAAAGGACTTTGAACAAACTGGAGAACCACAAGTAAGTCGAATAAAACTGTAAGCAAAACGCTGTAGAACAAGTGCAAACTCCCAGTAGGTTTGAAAATACAATTTAATAAACTTAAGCGCTTTCGGAAGGACCTGTGCCCCTCCTTCTTCAGAAGTAACAAACAAATGAGTGAATTCAAACAGACTTCCAGGCAGCAACTCACATTTAAAATCTCCAATCATTAATTAATTAATGATGCTATTAAGCAATTAAAACATAAAAATATACCATCAAGAAACATCAAGTTTTAAAAGGAACATGTCTAAAAGGTAACAACGTTACCAAGACTTTCCACCTAATAACATTATTTACTCAGTGCATCTAAGCACTATTATCAAACCTTTGTAAATACATTTCTAAAGGCAGTTGCTTAAGTGCTGTTTAAGTGCCCAATAAATTTTGTTTAGAAATAGGTATATTAAATACACAAACCTATTAAGTAGAACTTAAACTAAGTTAGACTTAAGTCGTAAAAAATTCACATACTAGTAAATGTATGTATGTTTAAAAAACATCAAATAAATCTAATATAAATCAATAGCAAAATAGTTAGTGTTGTTACGTTCTCAACACAATGTCCACAACAACAACAGAAGTGCATTAAGTACATTCTTATAAAGTTAATTCATAAGTTAAAAATAACCTATCTTTTCAAGGCCAATTTTTTCAAAACACAAGAAATAGAAATTTGTTCATTTAACCCTGGTATATCACCAGCTGCGGTTCTAATTTGCCAAAATAATTCTTCCATCTCTAACTGGATTTTCCAGGGGCCGATGTATGGGGTGTGATCTACCTGCTTTAACACTGTAAATTTAAATTTGTGTGTTGGATGTTCCATAATGTGGCAAGCTAATGCATTTGTCTCATTTTTCTTATTAATAGCGTAACAATGTTTGTATATACGTTGTTTTAGCTTACGTTCAGATTTTCCTATATAAAAAGCGTAACAATCTGAGCAGGTTGCCACATACACTATCGCTTTGGTGTTACAGTTGAATTTGCCCCTAATTTTGTACTCAATGTTATTTATGTTCACAGAATACCCTTCTTTTATAAACTTACATTGGTTACAAAACCCACATTTTGTCATGCCAAAATTATGTGTACGTATTGTGGATTTACCAGTTTCTAGCAAATTTTTCAAGTTGACCCCTCTTCTGAATGTAATAGATGGGGGGCCCCCAAATTTATCATTAAGATTTTTATCCCTTGAAAGTATAACCCAATTCTTGCATAAAATGTCACGAATGAATTTGTGGTCTATAGAAAAAGTACACAAAAACTTTAGGTTACACTGTAGTTCACGTTGAGTTGCGTGAACAAAATGTTCACCCTCAAGTTGGCTATTTGCAAAAAGAAGTTGTACTTCTGTATTTAATATAGGACTAAAATGCCCTATATTCCGTTTCTGTACTACTTCTTGCATTATCTCCCCTACCATCTTACAGGGATAACCTCTGTTGTAAAACATATTGGAAAGCTTAACACATTCATCTAGGAAGTCTTTTTCTTCAGTTACCATCCTAGCTGCCTGTACCATTTGCCCTTTTACTACAGCTCTACAGTATATACGAACATTGTTACGCTATTAATAAGAAAAATGAGACAAATGCATTAGCTTGCCACATTATGGAACATCCAACACACAAATTTAAATTTACAGTGTTAAAGCAGGTAGATCACACCCCATACATCGGCCCCTGGCAAATCCAGTTAGAGATGGAAGAATTATTTTGGCAAATTAGAACCGCAGCTGGTGATATACCAGGGTTAAATGAACAAATTTCTATTTCTTGTGTTTTGAAAAAATTGGCCTTGAAAAGATAGGTTATTTTTAACTTATGAATTAACTTTATAAGAATGTACTTAATGCACTTCTGTTGTTGTTGTGGACATTGTGTTGAGAACGTAACAACACTAACTATTTTGCTATTGATTTATATTAGATTTATTTGATGTTTTTAAACATACATACATTTACTAGTATGTGAATTTTTTACGAATTAAGTCTAACTTAGTTTAATTTCTACTTAATAGGTTTGTGTATTTAATATACCTATTTCTAAACAAAATTTATTGGGCACTTAAACAGCACTTAAGCAACTGCCTTTAGAAATGTATTTACAAAGGTTTGATAATAGTGCTTAGATGCACTGAGTAAATAATGTTATTAGGTGGAAAAGTCTTGGTAACGTTTGTTACCTTTTAGACATGTTCCTTTTAAAACTTGATGTTTCTTGATGGTATATTTTTATGTTTTAATTGCTTAATAGCATCATTAATTAATTAATGATTGGAGATTTTAAATGTGAGTTGCTGCCTGGAAGTCTGTTTGAATTCACTCATTTGTTTGTTACTTCTGAAGAAGGAGGGGCACAGGTCCTTCCGAAAGCGCTTAAGTTTATTAAATTGTATTTTCAAACCTATTGGGAGTTTGCACTTGTTCTACAGCGTTTTGCTCACAGTTTTATTCGACTTACTTGTGGTTCTCCTACTTGTAATACAACATATTTGTCAGTGAATGCATTATAAAAATGTTTTCATTATATTTATATAATTTGAAGCTTTTCCTTTTCTGTCCATCAGTTACAAAGGGTCTTTACCCATTCATACTTTCCCTGTCTACAAATTTTAATAAATAAATATATAACATATTAAGATACATTATAATTAATGGTAACAATGAAACCCCAAATCTTAGATGACCACCTTTCATATTTACTGTTTGAAAGGACTGACTGCCACTCATAAATATCATTCTTGTGTTACTGTTTTCCTTATTGTTTTATGCCTTTTATTCCCTGCTAAATCTGTATTAACATCTTTCCCAATGACATGTATTACTGTTTTTATCATTTCTGTATTCATTTTGCGATTCATGGAACCTTAAGTAGAAATGTATTTTATTTAATATCATCCAACCTTTTAAAACAAATGTGAATACATCAACTTTTGTGAGACACAATGGCAGCTGGTGACTTCACATCAAAGGGGGGTGGCAGGAGACAGCTGAATGGGTGGGGTCAATGGGAAGGGGTGTGGTCAACTAGAACGGGGAGGAGCTATGCTCAAAACCAAAAAACTGTAACTTTAATTAAATACGTTGCCCTGGGTACTAAACCATCATTATGAGAGTTCAATCAAGTCAAAATGAGCATTGACTGCATGACAGCTTACTTAATATCTAGATGGAAACAAAAAGGTTGTGAGGCATGAACAAATAAATTACATTTTAAATACATTACTGGAATGCCAGTCAAAATCAAGTATAAGAAAAACAAGCAGCACTCAAGTCAAACCACTTCTCCTTGCACTGCAGTTCTAATTATAATTTATATTCAGCTTTATAAAAGTACCAAGTAACATGCTGAAAGTAGCAATCTCTGTGATACCCCTACTTGTAAAAATGTTTTTTATCCAAAAAAGACCTGCTGCCTGACAACTATCTACTTGTTTCATGGGGAAAACATGATCAAAGTAAAAAATGAAAAGCAGACATCGTCATCCCCTTTGGTAAAAACTCTGTGCCCATGAACTACAACATAGGCGGTAGTATACTTAACACCGAAAGTGTGATAAGAGACATTGGGACACAGGTGGACAGTAGTCTCTCCTTTGATAGTCACATCACCACAGTAGTCAGGAAATCCTTCTACGTGGCACACCTCATCACAGAAGGTTTCTCATCCAGAAAAAAAGAGGTCATTGTTCCCTTCTAATCATCACTCATTAGACCCATTATAGAGTACAATGCCCCTTTTGGTATGTACCTCACAAGACATCTACAACAACTGGAAAGGCCATAGAAATACCTCACAAAGAGGATTACTGGCCTCAAACAGATGCCCTACGCAGACCGTCTAAATAAAACTCCAGCTTTACTGCGTTGCATATCACCTACTCAGAGGTGATCTCTGCCTAACATACAAAGCTATGCCAAACCCAGAGCTATTGGACATGATCCACTTAAAGAAGTCCCAGTCCCTCTGAGCTACACACTCTAGGGACCTAAACCTTGTCACCACAATAAACAGAACATGCCGGAGAGATATATTCCTGTCCCAAAGACTTCCCATACTCTGGAACAAACTACCTATCTATATCAAACAAAGCTCCTCATTAGTACTCTTCAAGAAAAATCTTGAGGATTGGATGGGAAATAGGAAATTCACCCCAGGGATCACTTCTATGGCTCTGCTCGACAGTGGCACAGGAAAATAATTTTCTTGGGTGGCAAAAGTCAGGGTACCTTTTTGGCTGGGCATGTATAGGCCCTAGGGCTGATAGCCTTGTACCTACCTATGAACCTATGAACCTATGAAACAAGAAACAAGCACAAGATACATTGCTTAAAGGATTACTGTACAGGTAATGGACCACACATGATAGATTGTCATTCTGTTTGGTTTACAGGTAATGCTTGGAAAGATGACTGCAAGTATACAGCAAATGTAATGAGCTTCTTAAAATAATGTAATCCTGTCCTTTATTACAAATACTGTCATATGAAGGTTTTGCTATTAGATACTTGTACCTATCAAATGCTGACAAAAACAGCTGTAATTGCTATCACGATAAGGTGTCTTTTTTAGTGTTTGATTTACTGATTACAGGATTAATTGATGAATCCTTATTCAATTATTTTTCAGTACAAAAACCTCTAGTTCCTAGGATTTATGGACTCCCTAAAACCATAAACATCCCACGGTTCCTCCTTTACTCCCCATCGTGTCAGGAGCAAGATGGTGCACTGAGCCCCTATCTATTTATGTAGAAGGCATTTTACATAAGTTCTTGGATAGTTGTTATACAGTTCTTAGAGAAACAAAAATGTTTTTACAGCGGTTGCAAAATAGAATGGAAACCATTGATAATGATGAAGAATTTGTATTCATTACCGTGGACATTGAATCTCTTTTTACTAGTATTCCAAATGTTTGGGGTATAGATAGAATAAGAGAATTCCTCGATATGAATAAGAAGCTGACTACTAATATGATTATGCTAGTCTGTGCACTATTGGAGATTATACTTGAAAATAACATTGTATCTTTTCAGGATCAATTTTTTTCTACAGAAGATTGGCGTGGCTATGGGCACTTCATGTGCAAATAGCTACGCCAATCTATCACTAGTACGATGGGAAGAACAATATGTTTTGTCAGATGTTAACCCATTTTTTGGCTACATTCTCTGGTACGTCCGTTTCGTGGATGATGTTTTTGTCTTGTGGAAAGGGCATGGTGAAAATATCAGTAATTTCATTGATTACCTGCATAGTACTACAGACCTTTTGAAGTTTACTTTTACTTTTTCTGATACATGTGTTGATTTCTTGGATGTGAGTGTCACCCTTACTGATTTAATGCAGATAAGAACCAGTATTTATCACAAACTCACAAGAACTAATGCCTGTCTTCACAGGTCAAGCATGCACCCGAGTCACATACCTAGAAATGTCCTCAAAGGACAAGTCTATAGAACCCTACACCTACATAATAATGATGAAGAGGCAGTAGTTGCTTTAAATAAGTTACAAGACGAATTTCAAACAAAAGGCTATTCTAGCTCAGAAATCACTAGAGTGATAGCAGATGCATGGAAATTGAGATCTACAAGATGTAAACCATACATGAGCTCTTATAGTGCTGATACAAGTATACCTTATGATACAAGTATTGATAGAAAATAAGTTTAGAATAGTGTTTAGATTTGCAAGTGACATCAATAAGTATACGGAAATTATTAAAAAGAATTGGCACTTATTACATGAAATACCAGGTCTGGTTTCCACAGTTGGTGACACCCCAAACTTCAGTTTTAGAAATAATGTGTCTTTAAAGCAGCAGCTCTGTAATAGAGAACATCAGTCTTTTAGAAAAAATCTCTCAGACAGGGTACCTTCCCGTGCAGGAATTGTGCTGCTTGTCAGCATGTCTACATTAAAAATGAATACATTCATCCTGTGAAATGTTTTAAACTTTATACGAAGAATTACTATGATTGTAAAAGTGTCGATGTTGTTTATTTTTGTTTTTGCCAAGCATGCCATGCCTATTATGTAGGCAAAACAAATAGGAGTTTTAAAGAACGAATGTTAGAACATTTAAGGGACATACGGAACCAGAAGCAATCAAATGCTCTAGCTAATCATGTCCTGAATACAGACAGTAGTCATTGTTTTAAATTTTTAATCTTACAACAAAAAGTAAGGACAAACAGAGGTGGTGATGTAGAAAACCACACTGAAGAATTAGAAAAACAATGGATCACTAAATTACAAGCAGATAGATATCCTGGTTTGAACGGCTGCACCTCATTAGTTCCTTACCTTAAGGCAAGGCGCCTTAAACACTAAATAGGATTTTTTTATATATTTTTTATTGTACTATTATGGTTATATGTGCACAAAATGTGTGTGTGTATATGTACATATATATATATATATATATATATATATATATATATATATATATATATATATATATATTTTTTTTAATAACCATCAGGGATGACATTCCCCCTTTTTATATTATTGTGTGTAAATACACACCTTTCTATATATTTTATGCAATTTTCTTATGGATATCGATATATGTTCTTATGTTAGTGGAGTAATATCTCTTTAAATTGTGATGTCATACTAATTGTCCTAGTATTTAACCAAGCATCAGTTGTAGTGATGTGGTCTGATGAAGTAACATTAAGTTGTGAAAGCGCTTACCGTTTGTCTTCTGCAATAAAGTGCAGTGACTGATTTCCAGTGTGTAACTTTGGTGCCTTAATTTACTTTTGCCAAAGCTTGGAAAGATGACTGCAAGTGTCCAACAAATGTAATGAGCTTCTTAAAATAATGTAATCCTGTCCTTTATCCTTTATTACAAATACTGTCATATGCATTTCAATACCCAAGGCTTATACATTATCTAGTTATGTAAGTATTCTCTGCATGGCAACAACAGGAAAGCTTTCAGTGTTGGTAATTCTTTAACAGCATGCTTATTAAAGCTTACTTGCATCTTACAATCTCAGACAAGCTTACATGATGGTCATTAAAACATTGCTACATAAACACAGAGCAACAGGCAATTTCTGAGTAATAATAAGTATAAATCAACAGTATAAAAATATGACAGAAACCAGAACATTCTGCAAAATCAAGGACAGTATAAAAGTAGCACTTGTATCTACCTTGGATGGGGGGATAGTCTGCACATTTACACCGCATGACTGCTCCTTGCCTTGCTTGGACACATCCAGAGTCACTACATGGGGGAGTGGGGTGCAACAAGTATGTCACAATTTGAAATGTCTCTGGCTGACTGTGATGGCCCTGACACATTTGTCATACCTCTCAACCTCAGAACAAGAAATATGGACAGAGACATACATAGAAGTGGGACAAAGGCCCCAAAATAAGGACAATTTTTAAATATTGCTCTTATAATCTTAGAAAGATAATGAGAGTAGGTCATGCATTAGTATGAATTTTCTGAAAGGTACGAAATCTGAAACTCATATGTCTGTCATTATTTTCTAACTTCAGTCTTTAATGATTTGCCACTAATTTGCAAAAAAAATACAATTTAATGAAAAATGGACCAAAAATGTGATGCAAAAATATAAAATAGCCACACAATACAGCTGGGAATATGTCAAAGAAGGGACACATTTTTAATATTAGTACTGCGGACTTGAGCAGCTGACAAAAAAAAAATAATATACATGCATTTCGGAAATAAAAGTAATCTATAACTCTGATTATTACAGTTATTTCTTAATTGTAAGCCCTCCACGTTTTCTTCCAAAATTGCCATTTTGTGGCAGAATTAATAGGGGAAGAGCTACATTTTGAGCCAAAATTGGGGACAATTGAGAGGTTTGGATATGCCTAATTCTATAAAGCAATTTATCTGCACGTATCTCTCAACCTGTTAATGCAGAAAATCTGGTCATGGCCAAATATACTGGGGGAACATATAAACAGTGCTATAAATTGTTGTATAAACTGAGACAATTGATAGAATAACAGGTCTTGTTTTAGCATGCATTTTTCTGAAGGTTATGAAGTCTGAAACTCAGTGTCTGTCATTATTTAGTGACTTAATTCCTAAATTATTTGTTAGAAAACCACACATTTTATGAGGAACAAACCAAAAATAAAAAGCAAAAATCTATTAATTCTGTGAAAATCTGGACAGTTGAGAGGTATAGTTCAGCCAGGGCTGTCTTTGAGTTTGCTGCCCTTCCCCCTCACAAAATCATGGTTGAATGGGGCCTTCCCCCTGCAGCCATTCCATTGAACCATTACTTGGCTATTTCACCCCATTTACCATAAACACTAATGTGCATACTGCTTTACTTCTGCGATGATTTGGACTTAATTTGAATGTTTTATTTTGCATTTTACAGCACAAACACTAAGACATCTGCTAAATAAAGCAATGCAATCTCACAATGAAAACAGACTTAGTATTAAAACTTCTCTGCTCTTGAAACTCACATTCATTGAAACATCATTGAAACCCACATTCAAAGAAAATACATTTTGCCAGTGGCAGATAAAGATTAACTTTGGGCTGTTTTCAAATCATAGGCCCCTTGCACACGAAACATACACGTGGTCTTTGATACACCTTATTGATTGTATTAAATTATATTCCTTGTACAATATAGTACAGTTGTTAGAGGGCGTTTTAAATTTGTTTTGAACATTTTTCCAGTAAACAATGAAACAAAATGCATGCACCAATAATGACAAAATTGCCCAATTCAGAACATTTCTATCATAAAAGTCTACTCAAACTTCTGCAGTCCACCAGTATCAGTAAATATGCACAATCTCTGAAGAAGTAAAAGTCATCTAAATAATTCCACATTAAAGAAATCTGTAACTATTGAAGAGGTTGCTGCTAGCAAACAACTTTATATTTCATTGTTTCATCTACAAATAATGTGCTTGTTGCCTTTGAGGAATAAATTGCCTAAGTTGCATTAAAAAAACAATAAGCTAGTAATATTGCAATAGGGAATGGATTGCAAACTGATAACAGGTTCATAGTTACTAGGTATCTTCACCAAAAAAGGACTGTAGCATCCACCCCCTTTACAATGCAGTACAGTATCAGCAATACATCTACTTAGCGTGGGAGTAGAACTCACAGCCTTCTGCATCAAAAGCAAATACACTACCTATTGTGCTATTAACAATGCATGCAGACTAAATATAAGCAGCACTAACCTTTTGTTCCCCTGCAGCTCTCAGCTTCTTCTAAAATCTACTTGACACTCAGCTGCATCTCTGAACTTTGCAGCACAAGAAATCTGGAAAAATCCAAAATTTGGGGGGGGGGGGGCAAAAGACCAAAAAAACAGGGCACATTTTAAACATTGCTTGTATAAGGTTGGAAAGTTGTTCGAATAAAATGCTGTGTTATCACCATACATTGCATTGCCAAGTATTGAACCCAGGACCCTATGCAAAACAGTCAGAGAAACATACCACTATGCCAAATCATCCATTTAAGGACAGAAAGGAAGAATGAAACTTAAATGGCTACCATTTAGTGAATTCAGTTCTCACCATAGCTGTCAACATTTTAGCACAAAACACCTGAACAAAGCCAATAACGGGGGAATATAGCCCCCAATGGCCCTACCATTCTAGATGAATAGTCCAGGAAAATTCATCACCATCAACCGG
>NC_056729.1:1749843099-1749850599 GCF_019279795.1 Protopterus annectens
TATACTGTGCAAAGTCCTGGATTCAAGCCCTGGCAGGACCAGTTATTTTGTTGCTAGGCAGAACAGTATGTGGATAACACAGGGTGATTAAAGCAGTTATAAGCAGCTTTAAGTGGATTTACATGGAACTAAGTGCAGCTAAGCAATGCTTACATCTGCTTGACTTCTCTTAGGTCCGTTTATTGCCACTTAAACCCGTGCTAATTTTAAATAAAGAAAAGAAAAAAGGGAGATAGGAAAGTGGTGAAATGGGGGCAAGTGGGGGAAAAACAGTTTGAAAGGCAGCTAGGGATGTGCAGGATGGGTGTAGGAAAGGACAACAGCTCTGCATTTCTTTGGCAGCAACAGATGATTTCAAAGTGGACAATTTGAAATTTAGAGCTTCACAACGCACAGGGAGGGGTGTGGGCAACATACACTGAGGATAATTTGCAGGGTAGATTGTGTAATGTGACCATATATGGGGGCAAAATACAGAGCAATGTATAGGACGTAATTTTTTTGGGGGGGACAGATACCCCCCCCCTTTTTTTTTAAGGTGAGCGTGGGATGTTGGGGAAGGATTGTAGGTAAGTGTGGGGAGGTACATTTGGTAAGAGAGGTTGCAGTTGCAGACAGATAAGACACACAAGACAGGTACGGTGTATGACACATGGGGGTAAACACCTTGGATGGGGAGAATAGTTGGGAATCAGATGCCCATGAGCCCCCCAGTGGTAGTAGTGGGACTGAGGTCCCCAACTGTTGGCAGTCACCACTACCCTTCATGGCCCCAAAGGTGGCTGTGCTGAACAGCAGGGGTAGGCTGCCTCTCAAGCTGTGCCAGTCTGCTCTCCATCTGGTGCAGTTGGACATCCAGCTCCATCTGGAGGACACTGCTCACCATACCACTGAAGTTGTGTCAGGTGACAGGCTCCTCTCTGCATTCACAGGCAGGGGGAGGATGGGCCCTGTCCCCTGCTATGGTTCCACCTGTGGGTGGTGGAGGACCAGCAGAAGAGACAGTTCCGGTGCCACAGCCAGATGTGGTGGGACAGACGGATCCGCTGGGATCAGCCTACCCAATCGTGCTATGGTGTGAAAATTTACAAGGTGTATTGGTTAGTCATGAACAAAACATTTCAACATTAATCATAACAGCATGCATGAGTGTTCCAATTGATACAGAACAATGGAATTGTAACAACTACATGGCAAACAAAACAAATGCAGAAATGGAATGAGAGGATTGCAACAGCATGCCAGTTAGATTTACTGCAACAGGCCAATAACAATGGTATTTCAACAAGATACGCTAGAATTCGAACATTTAAATACATGTTAACAATAATGGAACACAGGTCCCAACAGTAGGATTTAAGAATAACATACCCGTGTTAAATGGATAGGAATTACTGGTGCACATAAGGGGTGGAGGAAGAGGAAAAACACCAATAACAACTGCAAGTAGGCTTATATTTCTCAGTACAGTACTGCTCAGTACTCTACAGTTCTTTCCTCACTTTACATCTACCTGGGGCGTGTATCTTCTGCAGCACATACACACCTGTTAATCTGTCATGCAGGAATGCTATGGGGCAAGCTATGACAACTCTAAGTACATGGGTAGATGGGACTCGTACATGTCATACTTACAGCTATGAGTAACAAGGTGTACCCTGTACTGCTGTTCTGTGAGTGTGCTCATAGCATACGTATACTGGGATTTTATCTGGGTGCAGGTTAATTGGCAACAGTGAACACTATCCGTGACAGCATGACACTTAAGAGACTTATATTGGGAAGACTGCATAGTGTAGATGGCTAGCCTTCTGTCATTTGTAGGCATAGGTCTTAACTGGAATACCTGTGCACAATTCATGACTATACCTTTCATACAGCTTGCATAAATATTTCTTTACCTGTCAGCCCTGTGGGGAAAACATCTGTTCACAATAGCTGACTGTTTCTACAAATATTCAGGTTTACTTCTGTGTAACTAGAAAGATGTGTTATTACCAGTCCCTGGATTCAAACCATGGTCTGTGTGTGTAAAAGTGAAACATAGTCCTATTTCTTCTCAGACTGAGCTACTGGTGTTTACTGCTTGACTGATTTCTGCTTAATACACACTTGGTTATACAATCTATTTTTGCATTGTCCACCTGTTACACTCTCATACTTGCCTGCAACAGTATACCCACATTCAGGACTACATAGAGCTGAAATGCAAAGGTCAGCACAAGGCAATGCTGCTGAAAAGACAGTACAATACATTACACATTACTATTCAAGGTTCAGATCTTAGATAAGAACATATTTCAGATTGAATTTTTATTTGTTATTACAGCTCCACAATGTAAAGTTTGCAAAAAAATGCTAATTAGATAAACCTCAATTACTGCATGCTGCCGTAGCCCTATTTGCTGTGAAGCAGCTACATACTTCTACTTTTCAAATACATACCAAATGAAAGACAACAGTTCATTGTAATAATCTTTATTTTGAATAACATGACACAGTGGTTTATTACAGTGGAGAATTTATATTCACTACTACTGCGTATCCTGCAGAGGAGGACTGCTTCTCATTTATTACTGTTACAGTAGCCCTGACACAGCACTTTATTAGCAGGTTGGTTCATACACATTAATAATGCAATATAGCCTTCCTTTCATTAATTGTACCTTGTTTTCTGCAAAAATTGTGTATTACACAGCACCTGACAGTAGTTACTTCTACCAATGGCAGCCTGACAAATTGCTTTATTCAGTACAGTTAGAAGACACTATATGTAATGTCAGTACA
The DNA here is from genome assembly GCF_019279795.1 of Protopterus annectens. NCBI lineage: Eukaryota > Metazoa > Chordata > Ceratodontiformes > Protopteridae > Protopterus > Protopterus annectens. Next base: position 1,749,845,887 of record NC_056729.1, read on the forward strand.
AACTTTACTCTTTCTTATTTATTGCAGTACATACGGAAAGATAGTTCTGTACTCACCAAACTCTCAGCACAGCCGGGCCACCCATTGTGCATGGGCATCAAGGTTACCAGCCCTCTCATCTGCAGCTGTATGGGAAACCATCAGACATTAAGCACACCTGTACACCAAATACTCTGGCTAGAATTTGTTAAACCAAAACAGTGGGTACTTACAAACTACCAGGGCATTCCCTGGACCAAGAGCTCCCCCCTTCCTCCACTTTAGATCATCATAGTGATGACGTACCTGCCCACCAGTTCGGGAGCTTAGAGTGGCACTGGTGAGATCGCATGTCAGGTGGTCCCAGGCATCCACCTTGTACTGTGAGCCCTGGTACTGGCCCTGCAACAATCTGATGCCATGGTTTTTCATAAGGAGTCTGACCATGACCCTAGACTCCAGAATGCCCCAGCACTATGCCCGGAAGCACACACCCTCTCCAATGCCTGCCATAGCTCCTGCAGTGATCAACAGCTAATGGCTACATTCCCACCTGTGTGGTTTAAATAAGGCCATTTTCCTGCCCTTTGCCATCACTGGGCAATTTTCAAAAGTGCTGAGCTATGCTTAGCAGTGTACAAACCCGCTAAGCTGAGTTGAGCAGTGCTTAAAGCCACAACCGCTTATCAGTATTTAGCAGTGCACAAATCTGCACAGCAATGCTTAAACCAGCTAACAGGAGCTATCAGTTGCTAATGATTGCTCAAAAAATTATTCTTTAAGCATTCCTTAGCTTGATTTAGCACTGCTGATGCAGGCTTAGCTAAGGGCAAACAATACTTTTCATTTAAAAAAACAAAATGCATAACTAAGTGTTAACATTTACATGACATAACAATGGCATTTGGGGGCAGATGCACTACCCTATTTGACAGATATTAATTAAAACATCATTCCAATTAATTAAAAACTAATATACAACTACTTCCCATGTGAAAGCTAATTGGCCTGTTTTGGGATTCGCACCGGGCACCTACTGCACGCAAAGCTGGAGCTCTACCCAAGACGCTAAGTCAACATTGAGGATTTCACCAATACATTTGTATTTAGCTCTAACAGGATGCTTAAGCAGTGCTGAGCAAAGCACCGCGGCATGCAGACCTGCTCTGCTATGCTTAAACTTCACATAGGAAGGAAAAAATTAATACAACCGTTTTAATTAGATATATTCATATCAATATTACTTTTTATGTTTGCTAATGCATAACCTGTCATTCTATGAACTTTCTATGTCTGTATGAGCAATTTTCGGTCTAATCATTGAAGGGTGAAGTCAGGAAATAAGGACAGAAGTTTGAGTTTCAGACTTCATACTCTTGAGTGACTTCATAGTAATGCAAAACCTGTTATTCTATCAACTTTCCAAGTTTGTAATAGCAATATTTAAAATGTGTCCCTATTTTTGGGCCTTTGTCCCCCATTATTTATGGCTTTGTACAGATTTCTTGCTCTAAGAGGTTGACAAGTATTTGTGGCAGGCATCCGGGCATTCTATAGAAACCTGTACAGTTGAGGGGGTATAGCCAAACAGTTCTTTCATAATGTGGGGGTGTGTGGCACATTGCTTCCTATCAAGACTTCATGCTTTCAGTGTCCACGGACACTGAAAGCACTTGCAAAGTGCCATACAGCACTTTGACAATGCAGGGAGTGTGTGACAGAACCTGCCACACACACACTGCATTGCTTCCCATTCACACTTCAGCTTTCAGTATCCGTGGACACTGAAAGCATTTCTAAAGTGCCTTATGGCACTTTGAGAGTGCAGGGGGCATGTTGGATGTGCGAGCACTATTGCAACGCGCCCCCTGCACCCAGTACTGTTCATGTCCACATAGTGTTCTCAGTAGCCCACCTTTATTAATATGAAAGGCGTGCTGCTGTGAATACTATGCAAATGTGAACACCATCTACTCTGTGTAGGAATAACACTATTCCTACATGGAGTTTATTGAATCCTGGGGATTTTCAAAAGTGTGCATAGCAAAACTGAAAGTAATCCATAACGGAGAAACATTCTCCCTTCCCAAGTCAGTTTCCACCTACTCTACAGTGATTATCTTTAAGAAAGAGAGACAGAAAAGTATAATAAAAGAGCCAGACACATTATGGAAACTATACAGCTAAAAATACTCCCCATAAATAATGAAAAATAACAACTGTATATTAATAAAACAACAAAAATAGCATTAAATAAACTGGACATAATACACACGTGAAGAAATTACAAAAAGGGAGCAAAGACACTGCCAAAATGAACTTTATAAGGTTTAAAGCTGACATGGTTAGTGGAACAGCAGAAAGTACATGAAATGAGAATTGGTGTGAGAAAGTGCTAAATAAGACATTCCAGAAATAAAACACATACGGGAAGTAAAGTACAGCTGTTGTGTATTATATGCACAATCCTGAATGGAAACAGCAAAACTGTGGCAAAGAGGGTCTATACTAAATGAGTGACCGTTCCGATGTTCGAATCATAGATGGTTGACATCATATGTTTGAATGTTGGAAAGGTCGAAGGTGAAAATCAACGGCTTTTCACGCGCAGAATGGGAAACTTTCCCTTTCTGCATTGAAGTGCATTCTCAGAGTTGTATATTTAAGTAGGGGGGTGTGGGGGGTGCAGTGGGGCTTGCCCCCCTGCTCAGAGTGGTAAAGTAATTTTTTTAAATTTTATTATATAGTCGATGTTTCGAAATTCGCTCATGTGAGGTTCAAAGTTTTGAAACTTCGACTATATAATACTGACCCTGGCAAAGAGGCTGCCTATCTCAACACTGTGGTTTTACTGTGGCCATGACCTTACTTTAAATGTTTTATAAAAAAACACTGTAAGGCACCAATGAAGGCTGTCCTCCTTGTTCACGTACACAGATCCAAAAACTTCTTAGTAATAATCCAAAATACGATGGCCAGGTTACATCCAAAAAGATTTTATTATTCCAAAACAAACAAAATGAAACAGATTTAGCGCTTTCATCTCCTAATGCAGAGACTTCATCAGAATCATCTGCTTTACCATTCTTTCATCATTTAAATAATGTTAGTGTTATATAAGTCAGTATATTTAGGAATTTTTGTAGGCTGTTTCTACTTTCTATTGTGTGTTTATTATTGACCTGCATTTATTTAATTGTTTAATAGCAACATGATTTATCTATATTTTAGGGGTTAAAAATGTCTTATTAATTGATTAGCCAATGGAATGAATCTTAGCATTATTTAAATGATGATGAAGGAGGACAGCCTTCATTGATACCTACAGCGTTTTTTTCATAAGGTGTTTGTTGGCGACTGATTTTGTGATTACTTTAAATGTTCTCTGACAGTTATTTTGCCTGAAGTACTTTTCTACCTGTTAAAGATTTCCTTCTCCATAACTCTGAGCAAGCTTCTAGCTTCAAGCTCTATTCTGCTTAATCACTGCTGCAGCATTCTGTCTTCACTGAGCCTTGTAACTAGCAGATTATCTTCCTTAATCTGCTTCACAAATCTGTTTATCCTACTTTGCCTCAAAGCCCTATCTCTATATTTAGTTTCCTAGACTGCCAAGAGGAAATCTACATCTGGCATACACGGCATCTGTGGATCTCGCTATGATGGACCTTTTGCACATCCGCAAAACCAGTAGCATCAGAACTACTTGATCCAGAGACTTGAACTTTGCTTGTGACATTAAGACATCCTGAAGGAAGAGGTTTGGATCTCAGAAAATTCCCCTCTTCTGGAACAGGTTTCCCATCCATGTGAAGCAGAGCTCTCCCCTAACCCTATTCAAGCATACCCTAGATCAGTGGATGGGAAATTGGAAATTCTCCCCAGGTCTAGCACTTATATCTATAATATACATAAGCAGTCTGTAAATAATACTCTGGCTTACATATACTCCTTAAAATAACTTTTAATGCTCAAAACACTTGTAGGATATATTTGGGATGCAGGATTAGGCTTATAAAGGCTCCAATGATCCTCAGCCTAGTATTTAACTATTAGTCTATGAATCTATGATTGTGGCTGTTTTTTTTTCTCTCAATCTCCTTTATTTTGCTAACTACAGCTTCAAACAGGTTAAGCAATGTTTCATCAGGGTTTACTGCTGCTACCCCTGATAACTGTTCTGAGCAGTTCCTGGTTTCTATCCCTCTTTTTACTGAGTGTCATCCAACTACCAGTTCCAGGAGACTTGTATTTTCCAGCTGTATTCCAACCATGTCTGCTGGTATTACTCTTGTTGATATTAGTTAAGAAGTATGTGTTTCTTATTCCTCAAAACAACTGCTGATTGCTTGGATTTTTTAAGTTATTAAAAGCTTTTCATCTGCAGTCTGTGGTTTGCTGGATTTCCATCTTATCTGATATCCAATTCAGTTTCTCAGATGGTCAACAGTATCTATTTGAAGTGCATGTACATAACTCTGGAATATAAGTATTGATCGTATTTTGTGCGTTCCACAATATTTCATGCTGGGCACATTGATGGTTTGTAAAGAGATAATTATTAATGACCTCTATCTGCTGTCAGGGCTAAGAAGTAATATAAAGCCATAGTGTTTGCGGTTGCTTGCTATGTCCCTGCTTTGGTGCAGCTACTACCCCCCCCCCCCCTTGGTGCTTCAAACTTTCCAACTGTCCTAGTGTCCCTGTCTATCACTGGGTCTAGCTGCTCCTCCT
>NC_056729.1:1749855599-1749904386 GCF_019279795.1 Protopterus annectens
GTCCAACTTGGAACAAGTCAATTTTCAGTGGAGGCTTGGGCAGAATCACTCCAGACACGTCTTTGTAACGTGAGAGGAAACCCACACGAACACAAGGAGGACATGCAGACTCCACACAGAATACACCCTAGCCAAGAAGTGAACCAGAGAGTCCCTTGTATGACAACAACATTAACTGCTGCACCACTGCACTGTCAAAAAACATGAACACATCTGCAAATGTTTTTGTTACTCTGCTTGTAATTGTTTCACCTCCCATATCCCTGCTTCCACTTATCAAGGGTACCAGAACTTGTCAGATTTGAGTTGCATGGCTAGGCTCAAAAAAGGCCCTTATGGTTGTTAGTCTAGTAAACACCCATGAACCTATAGGTGTATATATATATATATATATATATATATATATATATATATATATATATATATATATATATATGTATATATATATATATATATATGGGTCTATTTCACTTCACTAAATGCTCATTTCACTGAAACTCATTTTGTTGAAAGGTATATGCCCTTTTTCTCCATTGTAGTGTGATCCTGGAGTTTGTATATATAGTAATGGGGATGGGGGAGCAGCCCCCATATTGGGGTGTGGGGGGGCATAGACCCCCATATAGTTTGGGTATACATTGTCTTCTAAAAAGAGTTATTCATTGAAGTTTAAATATCCATGCATATGGTTTAAAATGTATATATACATATACTATATATACTAACTGCAGGATTGCACTACAATGGGGAAAAGGGAATATAACTTTCATCTAAATGAGTTTCAGTGAAATGAGTTTTCAGTGAAGTGAAGTAGACCCATAGATATTATATATAGACATATATATATATATATATATATATATATATATATATATAGATATAGATATAGATATAGATAGATGTATATATACTCATATATTCACGCACATAAAAAAAAAAAAAAAAAAAAAAACACAATAGATACCTCTCAATTGCCTAGGTTTTTTCCTCAAATTTTTGATCGCCATCCATCTATCCTCAACCCCTTTTCCCATTTTGCACATGGGGTTGGGATGTCACTTCCGCAGTGACAATCATCTCGAGCCAAGGTTTACACCTCCAGGTGGCTAGCCCTGCCGCAGTACTTCATTTGCACCACTCACTCATGCACACACTCTTTTGTACAGCTAATATATTTTTGATCTGTTCCTCAGCAAATTTGCAATTTTTTGGTAAATCACTGAGGACTGAAATCACTAAATAATGATGTTTGAGTTCCAGACTTCACATCATTCAGAAAATCCATACTAATGGAAATCCGGCTATTCAAGTAAATTTCTAAGTTTATAGGAGCAATATTAAAAATCTGTCTCTATTTTTGGCTATTGTCACCCCATTACTTCTGGCTTTATGCAGATCTCTTCTGCTAAGAGGTTGAGAGGTAATATGTCACTGTTTCCTCAGTAGAGTTGTTAAATGACACCAGTAAAATATGTGACAACGGATGGAGAAGCTGCATGTTTTCATTGTTTGAGTCACTTGTGTGCTATGCTGCAGCAGTTACGTGTACATTGTTTCAAATGCGCGAACTAGCAGAAAAATTTCAAACTCCGAAATCATTTCTAACCATTCAGTTGAATGTTTCAAAATTGCCTAACATACATACATACATACATGCACACATAAATAAATAAATAAATGCATACATTAAATGTTCTATCACTTCAAAATGTTAAGTATTATTTAAAAAATGCAGACTCTATACTTCCCCTAAGATGGAATGTCTTAAATAAAATAACCATTTTTCAAAGGTGTAATTTATATCTATCAATTAGTTAGACTTTGGGACTCTTCCTTAAAAAATTATAAACTGCACTGCTCTGTCTAAATTCAGAAAGCTCATAAAACAACATGCTTTCAATAAACGCACTGCCTTACTGGCATATGGTAGCAGTGTCCTGCTACTCTCCATCAGACAATCTGGCAAAGCTCAGCACTCCTCTCTCACTGCTTCTGTGAGGGTGGCAAGGATCAATCAGCCGGCAGAAGCCCCTCATTTTTTTCCTACGGCCTCTGGAACAGAAGGATGTCTGAGAAGACTGCTCCTCTCTGACTTCCTTCATCTTCAGTGATCAGATAAGAAACTCTTCGGGTTTTTTTCATTCTTCTCTCCACCTTCTTCTAACAGTGCTTGAGCTGTGTTCAACACTGATGTCTTTGTTTCTTTAAAAAAGTATTTAATATTTTATTTTCTGTTACATTAAAAGCTTATACTGTGTAAATTAAGTTGATTGCTAGTTTCTGTGGGGTTTCAAACTGTTTACAAGTGTTTTGTGCTCTTTGGTAACTAAGAGAGTTTATCCAGTGGGGCCCTTTTAGTGCAGTTCTGTAATTGCCTCATGCTGCCATAATCACTAGTAAATCTTGACAGTTATTTCCATTGATTTAAGGCTTTATTTGAATCTTTTGGCATGAAAACCTGTCACTTTATAAATAGCTTCAGCTATATTAGTGAATTGTGTAGTTTGATGACATTTTAAACATTTTTTTTCATTTAAATTGTGATTTTGGCTTCATTTTATTTCAAACAGGACTTTTTCCTATGTTTAAGTTCAGATCTTTGCCTTAGGCTAAAAAGGTTGTTTTTATTCATATTAAGCTGGAATTAGCCATTTTTTTGATTTATGTGAAGTTTATTTTAATATGTAGTTGTGCTTAGTGTTGGACTACTAAGATTACTGGCTTTCTTCTCAGTGCAGTATTCAATTAGCTCTGCTATTGAAATAGTCTTTTCACAGCAATTTAAAGGGTGAATACTGGGGTTTTCTCCCTTTGGAAACTGGGCTTATTGTTTTACTAGTAGTTCATTCTGACCTGGCTCGTTTTTTGCCCCATTTTTTGATGGACTCTGATACTGTACCTGCACCCCATCCATCTAACCCATCTGTACCTTAGAACATAAAAATAATGAAAAAATATGCCTCAGCCTATGGCTTGTGACTCTGCAGCAGCCTCAGCCAGGGGCAGGCTATCAGACCACTCACCTTCTTTTACCTCCAGGTCCTCTGGTGTGATGTTGGTACCACAACTGTGCATGACAATGCTCTTTAATGCATGTTTTGGCACCTGAGAAACATTGAAAGCAATATCCTTGACAGAATTTTTGCTCATCAAGCAATCATGCATTCCAACATGGTAGTTTTTAAAGTGAATATACAGGTTTGAAGAATTTGCTGCTTTCATTAGAGTGTCTTGGAGGGTGCTGACACTATTTCTAGAAATGCAGCTTTGTCTGTCATGTTGAGGAGATATACTTTGTAGCACAGCCAGAATTTCTCTGATGAGTTAAGAAATGAGATTTTGAACGCTCCTCTTGAGTCTGATTGTGTGCTTGGCACAGTAGCTAATCAGATCCTTAAACAGTGGGATAGAGGTAAATTGATGCAAGGGGTGTTGAAAATGTTTCATATTCCCATATTTCCATCCTTTAAGTGGGATAATTTTTGGCAGCCTCTTAAACAAAAGCCACAGTCTAACAAGAACTAAGGCAATAAGAGAAAACTGCAGGTTGAGAGCTCTACCAAGCCTAACAAGAGGGGTCCCTTTCCCAAAAAGAATAACCCCACTCCCAACTTGTGACTATGCCAAGATGATACACACATCTTCTCCAAGCCCTCACAGGGTGCTACATGTCTAAAATTGTCTCAACAAGGTGGCGTGGCCATCAGTGGTTTCCAACAAATGGGTTTTTGACTTTGTGGGCAGGGGGTACTGATGACAGTGGATAGATCATGCTCTTCCATTCAAGAGGATTCTCCCTCATCCATCAGACCAGTCTTTGTTATTCCCTCCTATCCTCCAGCATATGCTGGACTCAGACAGTTATAGATGCAGTGCCTCCTTCAGAGAGAATGAGGGTTTTCTTATTCTTAAATTTTTCTTGTTCCCAATAAAGAACTTTCATGGAGACCAGTGTTGCACCTTTCCTTTCTGAACTCCTTCATCCAGGTTCCCGGGTTCAAGATGTTCACCATACAGTGCTACCTCTTCTGCTGGAACACTGCTTTGTGGTGACTCTAGACTTAAAGGATGGTTATTATCATATTCCAATTGCTTACCACTTCTGGGGGAATCTGTGATTCATTAACTTTGACTTTGAGTCTCACTTTCAGTTTTCTATATTGCCATTTGGGCTATCCACTGCTCTTCAACTGTTTACAAAATGCCTTTCTCCACCTGTGGCCCATTGTCAAATTATGGACATCCACATTTTCCTTACTTGGAAGACTTGATGATTTGTGCAGAGTCTGTGTCCAGGTGTTTAAATTGTTAGAGAAGGTTTCAGCCTTATCCTCCCTTCTAGCATTCAAGTTGAGCCTTTTGAGGTTGTGCCTGACACCCTTGCAAAGACTCATCTTTTTATGGCAATTAATGAAGTCAATGAAAGAGTGTTCTTTCTACTTAAAGACAAGATCCTTCCTTACCAAATGGTATTTCAGAAATTCTCCACAATGAATGCCACTTTGGCCTGAGAATTCCTGATAATTCTTGGACCGATAGGGTCAATGCTTCTTGTAATACTAGAGGCTCTTCTTCACATGAGAAAAATTCAATGATTTGTTGAAATTTGTTGGACCCAGCACCTCCATTTCCTGGAAACTCAATTCTTGTGCTTCCTTTCATCAGAAGAGTGTTACAGTGATGGAAATAATAGATGAGTGTCAATCCAGGACTTCCATTCTCTCCTCTAATACCTATGCAATCTCTGCAGACACATTCATCCAACTTTGCATGGGGGGCTGTGTCAATGGGGAAGTGAGTGCAAGCTGCTTTGGAGACCAAGGACAGATGAAAGCACATCAAAAAGATGTTGGTGGTGATTCACACCTTGAAGCTTTTTATCACCTGTGGACTCAGGGTCCTCCCCATGTGATTATGGGCAATGCCATAGTGATATGGTATCTCAACAAACAAGGGAGTAGGAGGTCTTACTCTCTATGGCTGTTGGCCTGTGAGCTAGCTCAGTTTCACCCTTAATTTTCTCTGACTCTTCAAGCTTCATACATACCATCAGAGCAGAACATTGTGGCAGACAGACTAAGCAGTTCCTGAGCAGACCTGCACGAGAGGAAGCTCAAGGCAGTGGCAATCCAAAATCTAGTCCAGGTGTGTGGAACACCTCAAGTAGATCCATTTGCCACCCTTCACAGCAGACAGCTATGAAATTCTGTTCTACATATCCTTGCAACTATACTTGGAGGACAGAGACATTTTTGTTACCTTGGAAAGGAATGTTACAGTTTGCATTTCCACCCATATTAAAGTTCAGATAAAATATCAAAAATCATTGTGGTGACACAGTATTGGCCCAGGGAATCTTGGTTTTCCCTTTTAATGGTATTGACCAAGGGCAATTAACACAAACTTCCTCATTCTCTGGATCAGTTCACACAGTCTCAGGGTGACTTGTGTACCCCGATTTGGAGAAATATCAATTGACAACCCGGATGATTTAGTATTGACTCCATTTATGCACTTATTTCTTAAGGATATTCAGCAAGTGTTAAAGGAGGCCAGAAAAGCTGCCACTAGAAAATCTTATGTTTATAAATGGATTAGGTTTTCTAAGTGGTTCCTAAATGGAAAAAGAGGATACATTGAAATTAATAATCCTCTGGTCTTGAAATATTTGTGTGAGCTACATGACTTATAGCATGTGTCTGTTAAGGTGCATTTAGTGATCATCTCTGCATGCCTGCCTATGGACTCTTTTTTTAATTTCTTTTGGTAACACAATTCATGAAAGGAGTGTTGCATATGAGACCTTCTCACAAGCAAATTCTTCTGTCATGGGATCACAACTATGTTCTGTAAAAATTGGCATTATCACCTTTTGAACCAGTAGCTCATGCTAATCTTAATTTTTTAACATAGGAAACTGTTTTGATTATTGCTCTGACAACTGCAAGGCTAATTACTGAGCTGCAAGCTCTCATGGTGGAACACCCTTAATTATTTTCCACAAGGACAGGATTGTATTACTTATTAGTCTTTCTTTCATGCTGAAAGTGGTTTTGGAGTTCACTTTCAGTCAGTCCATTAATATCTCTGAGTTCTTTCCAGAACCTAAAAATAAGGAACATAAGATATTTCATATGTTGGCCGTGCATCAGCAGCACAGGTAGTACCTTCACAGAACAAAGCCCTTCAGGAAACCCAAAATGCTTTTTTTTTCATCTATGGGGCAAATAAAGGTCAACCTGTCTCTAAGCAAACCATCACAGACTGGTTGTCTTCTGATATTGTTTTTTGTTACACCCACCATGGAAAGGCGAATCCAGGCAGAGTAAAGGTACATTCCACCAGGGCTGTTCCCTCTTCTGCTGCATATTGGAAAGGAGTGGAGTCTAGAAGTATTCTAGAGGTAGTAGCTTGGTCCTCCATCCATACCTTCATGAAGCCCTACACACTGGATGTTTTTTTCTAGATCCAGAGCAGGCTTTGTGAGGACTATTCTTCAGGGGCGCCTGGACCCTTATCCTTCCTCCTTCCAAGTTGGGTAAGCTTTGGAAATTTACCCATATGCCAGTAAGGCAGTGTGCTTGTTGAACATAGTACAGATATGTTAAGTTCCATTTACCTGTAACAGTAGATGTTTGTAGAACACATTGCCTTTCTGGCAGTATTGTCTCACCATCCCTCTTTAGTTAGATGTACATAGTTTGTTTGGCAGTAGCTACTGCTTTGTTTAGCAGATTTTGTTGTGTGTTGTGTTGTTTTTTTGTTTGGAACAGTATGTGTTCACAAAGCTTGTATTTTCATCTGCCCTTTCTTTTGTGCCCAGGAAGAAACTGAAGGGCTTCTGCCTGTGGCTGTGAAGGACATGCTTCTGGCAGCTGATTGGTCCTTTCTTCTACAGTCAAGCAGTAGGTAGAGTTCTGAGCTTTGACAGAGTGTCAAATAAAGGGTAGCAGGGCACTGCTACCCATATGCCAGTAATGCAGACTGTTCTACGAACATCTGCTTCTGCAGGTAAGTGGAACTTACACAACTGTACTTTTTGTAACACAGAATCATGCTCACATGATGTTGTACAACACAATCAGGAGTCCCATTTCCATATATTCTTACTCAGTACATACAGTATGTGCGATATTACATCACATAAAATGTCCTTATGCAGTTCAGCACATAAGGGAACACTAGTAAGTACCCATTTCTTTTATCTTTCATTCTTTTTAACAATGTAAGCATTAATCCCACTATCCAGTCATCAATTTCTACTGCTACCTATCTCATAGTTTTCCCTTTCCCATTCTACTCCCTCCTTCCCCCTCATTCATTCATTCATTCATTCATTCATTTATTTATTTATTGTGACCTATCACCACTATTAAAGTTTCATTTCCAGCATCTAGTAATCCAATATTTCACAGAATTTCCTTTCCATGTTCTACCACTTAGTAGAGCTTCCCAACACTAAATGTCTACTTCCTATTATTCTAACCCCTACTACTGTACAAGCATTAACAGATTTTTTTCTACCTGTAACATCAGATAATATCTTATCTTTCAAGACATTTCTGTTATGTCCCTCTTTTGATTTCCATCTGATAATATAATTAAGATGCATGACACACCAGCAACTTGAGTCGCTGACAAAATTCAAGTCAATATGCTCTGCACTGTATCAGCACTTTAAAGTGATTGCTAGCACTATATCCTAGGCATATCTGGCAATGGTCCATTTTGTTTGTGATTAAGCTCTCTCTCCCTCTCTCACCTTCTCTGCCCCACCTCATCTCTCTCTCTCACTCTCTCTCTCAATCCATCCCTTTCTCATTGGCTATACAAATGAGCCAGTGAAGGGCAGAATTTAGAGCTGTGTAAGGCCATTTGAAGCACTGGAATAGGTACACTTTGGGATGCTGAACCTGGAGAACTCCACCAAAAACTGGGTGCTTGAAAGGTAAGTGAGGGGACATGCATATAGTGGCAGGGTGTGGTATGTAAATATGTTTAATTGCATTTTCTTCAGTAATTCAGATTAAGAGACTTCCCATGTAATACTATAGCAATAACCCACGCCTGGGTGTGGGTAATGCTGGATTTACCCATTGTTGGTGTGGTTTGGTGATGAGGGCGAAACCCCAGTGGCCAAACAAAGACAACCGTGGGTAAATCCAGCATTACCCACACCCAGAACTGGGTTATTGCTATTATACAATGATATTATTTAAGAAAAAAATAATTACTTTTCTTAAATCTCCATTTATTTTTAGAGCTGTCTCGCTATGTTAAACCCATTTAACATAGCGAGACAGTTTTGAAAAAAGCAACGGAGAAAGCAAGATCTCCCTTGCTTTTTACACACTGGGCCAGATTCACGAAGGCTTGCACGGAGTCTAAGAGTAGTGTAAGACTCCATGCAGCCTTCGCGATCCAGGAACAGCCCAAAGTCCGTGTAAGAGTCAGGCTAAAACGGCTCTTACACGGAGTGGGCGTGGATAAGCTAATCAGCTCACTTGCAGCCGAATAGCATGCAAATGAGGCTGATTAGCGATCCAGGAAGCCCAAAACAGCCCGTGTAAGAGCCGTTTTAGCTGCAGAAATGTACTCAGTTGACAACTGAGTACGTTTCTGCAAACACGGCAATGGAGCCATGTCAGCTCCAAATAAAGGGTGCATATGTTACAGGCAGCATGCCAATGGCCAAATATGTGGCCATTGGCAAGGTAACCAGATGCAAATATACTAAAAATATAATTTTTTTTCGGCGATTGCCGATGTGTAAACCCAGCGCAGCCCCGCGCAAACGGGCTGCGCTGCATAGAACATCAAAACGAAGGTTTTAAACCTACAAATGTAGGTTTTATGCAATACATGGAATGTCAATGGAGGGACCAGCAGAGCAAAACCAACATGGCCACCGTGTAGTGGTTGCTAAGGGGGGAAGCTGAGTCTAAGAGATGTAACTAAGCATTAGTAGGCAATCTGATGCAAATGAGTGTAAGGATACTGAATTCCACTGTCACATAGCAAATGAGCACATTCTGAGTAGTGTAAGAGTTACATACGGGGGAGGAACAGAGTAGGAGATAGGTGACATCACAGGGGGGAATGGTAGAAAGAGATGCAGTTCATTGGAGGTCATAGTTACATGACAGATGTCAGACAGATATCAAGGAAAGAGGTGGGCCACTAAGTAAACACGAGAAAGTCAAGAAATGGAAGGTGTACACTGTTGCCTACACCAAAGTTCCTTGCTGGACGTGTATGCGCACGTGTGCGCCAAGCGCGAGTAAGGCAGTGTGCGCGTAAGGCAGTGTGCGCGCGTGTAAGGCAGACTCAGCATGTGGGAGCGTGTTGGGAGATGTTTAACACCGTGTGCGCGGGCGTGCACGCGTTTAAAACTGAATAAGCAGATTCTGAACTCTGTAAGTATGTGTGCGTGTAAGCCACTGTGAGCGTGTGTCTGCTGGTTTGCACATGGCTCCACCCTGAGGAAACAGAAAGGAAAAAGGAAGCAACAGATGTAGTAGGAAGTTAGCAGGGAATACTGCTGGAGCTAGCAGGTGAAAACAATTAGATGCAGGCAATTACACAAGCAGAATACTAGGCCAGCCCAGCACTTAAAACTCTGCAAACAGCAGTGCAGAATGTTTCACTCAAGAGACACTGCAAGACAGGAGTTAAGTTATCAGAAGTGAAAACTGAAAAAGCTGAACTCAGAGCAGAAATGTTAGGGGCTGCCATAGCTGTCATAATGAGACATAGGCGACTTGCTGAGGGTGGTGACAATGCAGATGGTGCCAGACAACCCACAGTGAGGAGACGGAGAAGAGTGTACAGGCCCAGGGTCACCTACCACGGGTTACATGAGCTGGAGATAGTAGAGCGCTATAGAGTGGACAGAGACCTCCTGCAGCAAATAGTGGAGCTGTGCAGGCCACGCCTCACACACAGAACCAACAGAGGGGAACCCATCCCAGTGGAAACCAAGGTATGTGTTGGCCTAAGAATACTAGCAACAGGTACCTTCCAGAGACCAACTGGTGATATGATGGGGATATCACAGGCATCAGCTTCCAGGGTACTGCACCAGTTCCTGGATGCCATGTCAGCACATGTCAGTGATCATGTATACTTCCCTAATGCCCGTGAGGTATTGGCCAGCAACATGCGTCTCTTCCAGCAAATAGCGGAATACCCTGAGGTAGTGGGTGCAATAGACTGCACGCACATACGCATCAAAGCACCAGCCGGTGAGCGGGGTAGGGCATACATCAACCGCAAGGGCTTCCCCTCCATCAACTGCCAGGTCGTGTGTGATGCCCAGGGCATAATAATGAATGTGTGTGCTGGCTGTCCTGGGAGCTACCACGATTCCCACATCTGGCATTTGACGCAGCTGTACCAGACATTTGCCAATGGGGACATCCCGCACGGACACCTAGTGGGGGATGCAGGGTATGCACTGGAGCCGTGGCTGATGACACCCATCAGAAACGCACACACACCTGAACAGGAACGCCATAATGAGGCACACGCACAAACACGTAATGTAATAGAGCGTGTGTTTGGGCTGCTCAAGTCACGGTTCCGGTGTCTGGACACATCTGGTGGAGCCTTGCAGTACACACCAACTACATGTACCCAAATTGTCATGGTATGTGCTATGCTACATAATATGATCTTGTGAAAACAGCTGCAGCAGGACCAGCATAGGGCTGGGCCAAACAGCCCCACCATTGCCAAGGCCACCACAGGCACAGCGTGACTCGGAGGAGGAACAACCTGAGCCTGCCCCAGTAGGCAGAAGGAGGCGTGCCCAGTATGCCCTGGCCTTGGCAAAGAGGCAACGCATAGCACATACATTGGCTCAGTAGGAACCTTGGGAATGATACCCCTCTGACTCACTCAAATAGTAACAGGGATGCCTAACGTGACACAACCTGCTCTCAAACATGTACAGGGAAGTGTAATATGCGCATCCGACAGAGGCAGCCCTGCAGCACCACCTGAGGCATGAATGCTATGTGTTAAGTAATGTAACACCAAGTCCCATATGCACACCTGAGGACCCTGACTAACATCCTACCCTCAACAAGCAGCATGCCACAACATGACAACGAGATGATCAAGTGCAACAATTGACTGAAGTATCGCAGTTAGTCAAAGGGGACCCAATGTGTGCCTGTCTGGGATGACATGCTGAGCATGACATGATGCACCACCTGCTAGGACTGGTGTGCACCTATCAGTGCAGGCCGTATGGATACTGGCAAAGGCTGTTGTCACGCACAGTGTGCCCCGAATAGGTAAGGCCCAAAACACAAACCTATCTCCATAGGTACCAGAAGGGATAAGAATAAGATAACGGATAAGTTGAAACAGCAAGATGCATGCAGTCTAAGACCACCCAGTATGGAGAATGTTGATAACTGTGCTGTAACAGAAAACTGAGGCAAGGCTCACAACAGCACCCTAACACTACCAGGTTACACCTCATACTGTGCTGTACAGCCTCAAAACTTGGAACAAGCTACAAAAGGAGGGTGACTAGCAAGAAATGTCAAGGATAACCACACCCCCATGTTGGTACCACCACAAAAAGCAGCATGGACTAGCCATGCACAAGTAACAGTGGCTAAAACTGCCCCCCAGTTCATAGCCTGCTACAGACTACTGGCCCAACACCAGGAACTGCATCCGGCCCATGCTGGAATACATGAATAGATCAAGTCCTCCAAACCACATTATATTGGGCGACTGCAAATACCCAGACATATAGACTGGGAGCATTAAACCAGCTGCAACAGTGTAGGACAAAAGCTCATCGAATCCACAAACCAAAAGGCCCAGGAACAACGTACCACCCCCACAAGAGGGGTAAGCATACTGGATGTGATAATCAGCAACATGGGTATGGGATGTCAAGATGAGAAGTGTATTGCTCACTGGTAAAACCAGACCATATAGTAATCACACTGGATATACAAATCCTGACCACAGTCCCTGTCCAGAAAACCACAGTGGAAAACGTGTGCTAAGCAATATTTGCACACCTCAAAACTGATGTGGAATCCATTAAAGGTCCCGTGCAGGTGCAATATATGGGCCACACCTCAGAACCTGTAATACAGCCATTCCATGAACACTGCCAGGAATGCTTGGATTATGCAGTCCTAAATTAAAACAGGACACAGTGCCTATATCTGGCATGGTGGACACCAGCCATAACCAAAACATGCAAGAGAATGAGGAAGCTACTACATGATAGAGCAAACATGAACAATGAAGTAATTACTGATCAGTAGTATGGCAATACAATCTGTCCACACATGCAATCCACTAAGGCCAGCCACAACAAGTGGAATCTGCGAATCCTGAGGCAATGTTACACCTGCCCCAAGTACACAGACAACCCCCAACCCCACCCAAGGAATACAAATATATGTGAGAGATGCAACCATCCATCCAAAATGGAGGCTGAGCTCCCTCAACTCAGTACTCCCAAAACAAGTCAGTAGGAGAAGGTAACCACACACACCACAAACACATACCCACATAGACCTATCACAACTGCAAACCAAACACATAAACACAGAAATACATTCCCGGAGGCAGAAATCACAAACACAGCACACCAACAGAGGCCTCTAAAGCAGACACCCAATGAAACAGCCCCCAAACATAGCACATGCAACACATAGCACACAAAGCTGGTGTGCCAAACAGTCACAGGCCAGAAGGAGAAACAACATGCCTGATACAGTTGTAATAGGTGACTCCATAGTCAGACACACTGCTGTCCCGCACGCCAAACTGAACAAGGGAAAGGGTACAGTAAGCTGCCTGTAGGCTGCCACAATATGCCACATAACAGAAATATGTAGGTCACTCCAAAGCAAGTAGAAATATGATGCAGTCATAGTCCATGCTGGTGTGAATGACCTGAGATGTACTGCCCTAGACTACATGTAAAGAGACACAGATGAGCTATCTGATTATGTAGTCCAGGCCGGTATGACACGCACCGTTTGCAGCATCCTACCCTTACCAAGAATAATGCCACAGTACAAACACGGAATGATCAGCCATAGCAAGTAGTACACTTACCGGTGTCATTCCAAGGGGATCCAATGTCTGTCTGCTTGGGATGTCATGCTTGACATGCCACGCAGCTGTCCTTGGGATGGCCTGCACCTGTTACCCCTGGGCGTCTGAATATTGGATAAGGCCTTTGCCACCTCCATAGAGCCTTTTGTAGGCAAGGCTGAACAGACTGACCCACCACCTGAGAAAACATAAGTGGGCAGAAACATAAGGGAAATGCTGACCAATGCCAGATGTGTACACCCCAATATGCATGCTCCCGAGGCCATCCCCTGAATAGAGAACATCGATGTCCGTGCAGTGACAGAAACCTGCTGCAAGGCTCCTGACAGCACACCAGCACTACCAGGTTATACCACGTACCATGTGTCACGGCCCCAAAACCTGGAACAAAACATAAAAGGAGGGTGAGTATCCATAGGCAGCACAGACACCCATACGTCCAGGTAACTGACAATGCACAAGGCAGTGGAGTACACCCATGTGCAACTAACTGTAGGCAAGACTGCTGTGCAGTCCGTAGCATGCTACAGACCGCACTCTCACACACAATAACCCCACCCAGCTGTCCTGAAGACACTGGACAGTATGAATGTCCCACCAAATACCAAACAAGGTACCACGAATTACCACATAGGTGGTAAAGCATTATGTATGGAAGGAGTAACCAGGGACCTAGGGACACAAGTGGACAGTAACCTGTTATGTGACACCCACATTGCCAATGTGGCTAGGAAGACTGTCTACATTTGACACCGTATCAGGAAAGGAGTCACATGTACGGCAACAGAGGTCACTGTGCCCCTATACTTTCCTCTAATCAAACCCATAATCCAGTACAATGCCTCATATGGGATCTACCATACCTGACACCTGCAGCAGTTAGAAAGACCTCAAAGGTACCTCACCAAGAGGATAAAGTGTCCCAAATATATGTCATATGCTGCCTGGCTGCAGACACCCCAGCTGAATCCAGTCACATACTGCCCACACAGAGGCATTGCATGCCTGTTGTAGGAGGCCATGCCCAACACAGGAGTAATGGACATGCTCCACCCCAGAAAACACATATCCATTGGAGCTGCGAGAGTGAGAGATGTCCACCTCAACAAATAATGAAATAGGATGTGCCGGTGGGACAGATACATAATCCAGAGGCTCCCCACACCCTGGACCAGAATCCCACTGCATGTTAGGCACAGCCCCTCACTGACACTGTTCAACAGGAATCTTGCCAAGTGGATGGATGATTGTAGAGTTACAGTGGGTAATCTTCACTGTGTCATGTCCAGACAGAGGCACAGCAAAGCAAACCATAAATGGCCATAATATCCACATAGCACGGGGTCTCACAAGCCACACACACTCTGGCTAGGCTAACAAATGCCCAGGGTGGATAGCCTAGTATGAACCTATGAACCTATGTAGATACAAATTGTACAGGACACTAAGGATAATCCCAAGGCTTACACAACTGATGGTAGGAGCCATGTGGGGAATTCACAGATATGCCCCGAATCACACAAATACCACAAACACACACACATATTGCCAACATACATCCTGATAGGTGCAGTGCAAACCCCCCCACCCCCACGAATGCAGAATATCTATCCCAGCAGACTGCTGGCCCCCTGACATTGCAGATGCTGAGGTAACACACAACATCTCCAAAGCAGAACACACAGCAGCAATGGTATGAGATGGTGTCCTGGGCCTAGTGCAACATGGACTCTAAGATGAATGGAATGCCAAACCACACTACTGCTCAATGTCAGCCTTACCACAGAATATGTACCCAAAGAGCAGTGTACAACAACAGTGGTCCTCCTCAACAAAGGTGTTGCCTGAATGGATACTGAACACTACTACCCCAGAACTACAGTGTTAGGTCAGTGTGAAAGGATGTTGACAACTGTATGCAAAGTATCCCATGCAAACACTGCAGGCACAGTATAATCCTGTTGTGTTCACACACAAAGCAGTTGTACAGTAACTACACAACATGACACACAACCCACAACCATAAACGGGTGATAGTTGTTGAAGTTCACACACATCCACAAATGTGGTGGGCTGCAGAGTCCAACATATGGAATGCTCACACTGGGCATGCTCACACACTTTGACAACATGCCATGGGAAGGCTGAACTGGGCATGCTCACACACTTAGGCAAAATCTCGGCTTAGCAGTTGGACACACATATCTGGTATTGTTATGTGTTATGCCAGGAACCAACCACATTACAGCAGTCTGCCCAGTGCACACAGTTAAATGACTACAGAGACATACGTGATATAGTGGATCCCTCCCATATGCAAACATTTTCCACAGATGCAGAAGTTGTTCATACAAACAGGGAATGCTATGGCAATAAAGATATGCAAACAGTCTATCAGCAACAAATAATGTGCATTTGACAATCAAACATAATGGTGTAGAGGTCAACACTAGGCTGTCTGCCCTAGGGAATGACAGCTTAGCCATAGTGTGTTTGGTGTCTGCCTCCCCACAGGATGCACATTCCCCTTTCTAAACACAGATGATGTCAGCACCCTATAGGTACAGCAGGTGAAAAGAAACTTCCCAGTAATCCGAATAGCGCGCTCTGCTAATGCGTCCGTCTCAAGTGTCATAACATAGTTAGGTAGGGGTTTCAAATCCTGCAAATGCTCAGTGTGTGTGTGTGTGAGTGGGGTTGGTGTGTGTGTGAGGGAATTGTCCCTTTTGGCAAATAGGAAAAGACACTACAGGATGCACATTCCCTTTCTAAACACCGATGATGTCAGCACCCTATAAGTACAGCAGGAGAAAAGAAACCTCCCAGTAATGCGAATAGCGCGCTCTGCTAATGCGTCTGTCTCAAGTGTCATAACATAGTTAGGTAGGGGTTTGAATCCTGCGAATGGCAAGTGTGTGTGTTTGTCTGAGGGGGGTTTGTGTGTGTGAGGGAATGTCCCTTTTGGCAAATAGGATAGGACACTACAGGATGCACATTCCCTTTCTAAACACCGATGATGTCAGCACCCTATAAGTACAGCAGGAGAACAGAAACCTCCCAGTAATGCGAATAGCGCGCTCTGCTAATGCGTCTGTCTCAAGTGTCATAACATAGTTAGGTAGGGTTTGAATCCTGCGAATGGCAAGTGTGTGTGTTTGTCTGAGGGGGGTTTGTGTGTGTGAGGGGAATGTCCCTTTTGGCAAATAGGATAGGACACTACAGGATGCACATTCCCTTTCTAAACACCGATGATGTCAGCACCCTATAAGTACAGCAGGAGAACAGAAACCTCCCAGTAATGCGAATAGCACGCTCTGCTAATGCGTCTGTCTCAAGTGTCATAACATAGTTAGGTAGGGGTTTGAATCCTGCGAATGGCAAGTGTGTGTGTTTGTCTGAGGGGGGTTTGTGTGTGTGAGGGGAATGTCCCTTTTGGCAAATAGGATATGACACTACAGGATGCACATTCCCTTTCTAAACACCGATGATGTCAGCACCCTATAAGTACAGCAGGAGAACAGAAACCTCCCAGTAATGCGAATAGCGCGCTCTGCTAATGCGTCTGTCTCAAGTGTCATAACATAGTTAGGTAGGGGTTTGAATCCTGCGAATGGCAAGTGTGTGTGTTTGTCTGAGGGGGGTTTGTGTGTGTGAAGGGAATGTCCCTTTTGGCAAATAGGATAGGACACTACAGGATGCCCATTCCCTTTTCTGAAACACTGATGATGTCAGCACTCTATAAGTATAGCAGGGGAAGAGGAAACCCCCAGTAATGCAAATAGCATGCTCTGCTAATGTGTCCGTCTCAAGTGTCATAACAGTCAGATAGGGGTTTGACTCCTGCAATTGGCAAGTGTGTGTTTTTGGCTGAGGGGGGTTAGTGTGTGTGAGGACAATGTCCCTTTTGGCAACTAGGTGAACAGACTACAGGATGCACATTCCCCTTCTAAACACTGTTCAGCAGACGGCCATGGCTCTGGCACAAGTCGCCTGTTGCTATGATGCCCCTTTGGACGATGCTTGTGTCAGCTGGAGAGTCGAGTATGGTGGCCAGTTCGCAGTCATCTGCACATTTGTACAGCCACAGTCCATCCGTGTTGGCCTGTACCTCCAATAAATATATACCAAACAAGAGGGTCCCAGGACTGAGCCTTGTGGGACACAACCCGTAACTGTTATGGGGTCTGGCATGGCTCCAGCAATGCTAACCATGTGGGTTCTGTTCTTGAGCCACTGTGCAATCCATCTAGTGACATAGGGGCCTATATTTAAGCTGGGGAGCTTCCCTAGAATGCCCAAGTGGGGTATTGTTGCGAAGGCGTTTGCAAGGTCCAGGTAGGCTGTGTGGACCACCTTCCCCTCGGCAATGGCCTTGGTGACTGTATCAAAGAAATCAACCGGGTTACACCCGGTAGTGCTGATGTGCTCCCAGTAGCCCTGAACCAGGCATCTGATACTGCACAGATATCGATGTTTTCCATGCCAAGGAGTGTTTTGGGTGCATGCATCTGGAGGTTTAGACATCTGGCGTTGGGTAGCATTGCTCCTAGTGTCTTATCCCTTGTGATACCTATGAAGGTGGGTTTGTCATTTGAGCCCTGCCTAACATAGGCAACATGGGTGTAGCAAGAGCCTTTGCCAATATCTGAAAGGCCAGGGGTGACAGGTGCAGGCTGTCCCTAGCAAAGCAGGTAGTTCAACAGAAGATGAATGTGTGAAGGTGTAGTGCCTGTGATTAGTTAGCGGTAGCATATATGACTGCTCACGTGGACACATGCCAGGCAGGTCATATGCACTGTGTCACAGGCAATGTACATGTGAACAGGACAAACAGTGACAATCTGTCAAGTGGGACATGGACATACATATAGTAGGCTATGCAGATGGCACTAGGAGTCCACAGAAGCTCTATAACTATGCATCGCAGGTGTGATCAGTATTCCAGGGTAATTGCAAGCACACATGCATGCAAACAAAGATACAGTAAACAGGGCTCCATGTAGTCCATTGTACAACAAACAAGCTGTACCAGTTCCAGTAGGTAACACTGCAACTATGCAGGCACTATGCACATGTACATGGAAATACACGGGTCAGATGGCTAGGGTCCAGTCTCAGTGCACACAAGTGTACAGAACATGCATGTACTGTCAGGATGTACAATAACTGGATAGAAACCCATGTGCACATACCTGCAGTAATACACATGTCAAATAACAGACAGTGAGCCCTCACTCAGTGGTTCCATACTTAGTAGGATGTATGCTCCCTGGCCTGCCACCACAGTATCCCTGACATATATGGGGACTCTCCCTCCTGTGACAGTTAGTTATGTGTGTTGGGGCTGTCTAGCATGGTATGATATGTGAGCATGCAGTGCTAGGGTGCTCCTGTGTGTCCTGTACCAGTCGTGTAGTACTGCACACATATCAACATCCTCAAACATCTGCATTGCAGAGTCTAGTGTGGGCAACATGCCACTTGCAATCTACATGTCCATCATTGTGTATTACTACATTCATTACCCTATCCCCTGTGCTACCTATGTATGTAGCCTTCTGTTGACATCATTACCACCAGTATGCCAACATGTGCAGATGATACACTATGGTACTTACCATGGGTGTAGACAACAGGACATGACAATCACACACTTACTGCATCAGGCATGCTGTGATATACCCACAATTAATTCAGCACACAGTACTGTTAACAACATGATGCTATTACTACACATCTATGTGGTCACCCTGTGCATCAGCAACATGTTAACCTGTACCTGCACAGTTGTTACAGATTGCAGGAGGTGGCACAGTTTCATCATATGCACAGGGTGTGAACTTGGTATGCCTGAGCCAGCCACCCATACCACCAATTGACATGTATGTGTATGTGTGTTGGTGAGGGACAGCAGTAGAAGGTGGGGCAATGTTGATGCAGTGTGTGCGTGTATGCGGTAGCCCTAGGTGTTGTCAATTTGCATGTGTGTATGGATGCACACAGTTCCACCTCATGGCTGCCATATACTGGTGTTTGTGGACAGCCACAGACTGTACCTGCCAGGTCATACAGATCAGTGTCTCTGGCCACGGACACGGTACCTGTGCCTTGCAGGGTGCTACGGACCGTATCCGGTACCAACCCAGACTGGGTACTGTCATCAGAAGCAGGTGTTCGTTGACTGGACACAGATCCCTGTCAGGCCTGGCCAGAGCCACGTGCACGTGGTCTCCTGGGGTGGTCAGATGACAGCACAGACCCAGCATTGCTGGGGCTGCTGCTGGCACTACGGGCGGCCGCCCTGTTGTCATCCGTGCCGACTGCCAGCTGCTGCTGTTGCTGGCATACGGCCACGTCGACGCCTCAACCGCCCACCATCACCCTGGCTCATGGACATGTAGTTGTGGAACTGGTCTAATATGTCCCCACAACGTCTGTCTATGACATTGGTGAAATCACGGATGGCAGCCGCAATGTCACGCATACTGTCAGTCATGGCTGTGCGACATGCTGCCAGCTCCCTCAGACCCTGTCTGGTGTACCGTTCCATACGTGACTGTGCCTGCATGACAGTCCGAAACATAGCTGAGGTTGTAAGACCTCTGTGGGCACGTCTGACAGGGGCAGTACGCCCATGGATGCTCCCACGAGAACCCCTGGACATCTGTCTGTGTGGTACCATCTCTGGGCCATGGCCATGGCTGCTGTGTGGGGAGGCATGTGCCACAGATACCACATTACCCTGGTCAATGCCCACTGTATGCTGTCCATCACCTAGGGACAGTGGTGACAAGGGGTGTATTGGCAGGATAACTGTGCGCATTGATGGGGTCGACAGCTGTGTACTGTCAATCGGCTGACCAATGGCGGACCCTGGCATACCATCCTGTGCCATTACACAGATGTCATCATTATCAGTACCCACGGCACCTGACTCAGGTTCCCTGCTACATGACACCAGAGCAGCAACAGAACCTGTGGGAAGGAAACAGGAAACACAGTTTACAATGTCTACACATTACCAGCGATGCACACATGCACACATGCACAGGTGCACACATGCACACATGCACACATGCACACATGCACACATGCACACATGCACAGGTGCACACATGCACAGGTGCACACATGCACACATGCACACATGCACACATGCACACATGCACAGGTGCACACATGCACACATGCACACATGCACACATGCACAGGTGCACACATGCACACATGCACATGTGCACACATGCACGCACGTGCACACATGCATGCATGCACACATGTGCACACATGCACACATGCACACATGCACAGGTGCACACATGGACACATGCACACATGCATGCATGCACACATGCACACATGCACACATGCACACATGCACACATGCACAGGTGCACACATGCACACATGCACACATGCACACAGTTTCACACAATTGTACAGTACTCAGTATGCGTGATATCGACACACAGACACAGACACACCTACATGCATACAAAGAGCACTACTAAGTGAGCCAAATAGTACTATTACTATCAACACTATTACAGGTATTGTAAATACACACTCACCAGCATGGATAGGCTGCAATGCAGTTATACCAGAGGGTCCTGCAGACATGAAGAAACTAATGTTAGTGGGCACAACTGTGCCATTGTTACTGAGTATGATACAGGTCAGGAGTACAACAGTCGCCTTTCACAGGTCTGCAGCTAATATTGAGGATATCACACTTGCACATTAAATACTATGGTGACAGCTACGAACCAAGGACACACCTCACACATGCATTAACTACCAGTGTACACAACAGTCAACTATACATATGACATATTACCTGCACGTTCACTGTCCTGCTGCTGTGTGGCTCCAGCCTCCATCATGATGCATGTCTGCTGCTGTTGTTGTTGCTGGTGGACTGGAGCCACTACACTCAGGAGTAGTCCCTCCAGTCTGGTGAGTGGGGGATGTGTAGCCACCCCACCACCTGTGGCAACCTGTTGCCTGTGGATATCTGACGCACGCTGACGGACATGTCTGATTAAATCACTGCAGTGATGTCGTACCTGCTCATATGTCCTATTATGCATGCCTATATCATTTACCCGACGGACAAGGTCTTGCCACAGTGCAGCCCTCACCTGCTGATTCTGGCTGGTGCGGGAAAAGAGTATTGCATAGTCCCGCACCAGGCTCTGGTGTATCTCCTCATCCTCAGCTGTGGAGTAGGTGGGGTTCCTTGGGTGGGCCATGTACCTGAGAAAGAAAATAACCTGGTATCAGCAATATATGTCAGCAGACTTTGGCACACATACTACACATGCTACTCGACTGTTATGATACAACATATCTCACATATGTAGCATCTGTCTGTCTATTGGTGGATACACATGTAGATGGCCAGGTATCAGTGCTCGGCCAGCAACTGTGCAACAGTACCTGCCAGGCTCCATACGACATACTACCAAACACCAGCAGTCAGAACACCAATTCAGGTCAGAAGCACCTCCTCACTCTGGGGGTTTGTATCTAGGTACTGTATGGCCTACATCGGCAACTACTGTGGGCTGACCACACACTGCTTGCCCTGGATATACATATCCCACCTCCACCACCAGCACAGATGGCTATAGTGCATAACATTACAGATACAGACTTTACACTTTGTAACAGTGATATGGTATCCTTACAGCCCACTGGGCCAGTGGCAGATACAACCCACAATGCTGACCCCTACACAATTGCTTTCTACAGACATCTCCAAGAATGCATGGATCATGCAATCCCATATATGGCCAAGACACTATCCACAAAGGGACAGCATCCTGTCTGGTGGACCCCAGCCATAGACAGATTGTATTACAGAAGATGTAAGCTACTGCAAGACAGAGCATCATTCACTGAAGGGAGGGCATGTCTGAGCAGCACTGGTAAGGATCTATTTCCCATCATACTGACTACATGGGCAACGTTGAGAGAGAAGTCAAGAGTGACACTACAGATGACCAGGAGGCCTTCTTCAGTTATGTTAGCAACCTGGTCAGGAGCCATCCTCTATGCCCATAGGTAGTACACAACACATATTTCACTGACACCACAGATATCGACAACATTGTGGCAGACAGGTTCAGTGCAGGTGTCACCCCGCCCTCTCCCCTGTAATAAGGCATAGTTATCCCAGCTGACCGTAACCTCCCCGTCATCACAGATGTCCAGGTGAGAGACACCCGCAGGACAGCAGAATACACAACATGGATGGGACCTGATGGTATCCCCAGTTGCATGCTACATAACCTCTGACAGGAGCTAAACACACATATAGAAGTGCTATGTAACACTAGCTTGACTACAGGATATGTACCTGTACACTGGCACAGCAGCAGTGGTTCCACTCCATGAAGGAGGCACCTCACCATACCAATACAATACAACACAATACATTACATTACAATACAATACTATACAATATGCTATTGCCCCTGTGTCTACAGCAGCGTACTGTTCTGCTACCCTGACCATTGTGACACATGTGGTGTGATGGTACCTGCTGCCGTCACACAGTTACACAGGGTGACTCATATGGCATATTACCTATCTGACTAACATTCAGCAGGGGTATGTGTGACATGTACTCATGGGGAGTCTCGCTTCTTAACACTGTGTGGTTTATTGCAGGGTGTGTCCTATCTGTGAGTTGGAACCCGTACCTCCACATGTGCACACTATTGCAGTGGCACGGACGACACACAGCAGACATTTAGGTTGTGGATGGTGGGAGGTGTTACTATGGTTGTTGGACATCTGTCATGGGTGTGACCTCCATATGTAAATCTGGGAGTGGTAACCTCTACGTGGGTAGCATATGTGTACTCTGTGGTGTTGTCAGTCACTGTGCATTGGTACTGTGTTTGGGTGCATTGTCACAGTGTTGTACATGTCACTGTGTCCTTCTCCATATCTGTTGCTGTCATGTGAGGTCCATACCATGGCATCCATTATGTGCTGTGGGGGGTACACCGACCTACATGTCCATACCTGACTCACCATGTCTGCGGACACATACCATGTGCAGCTATTCCAGGGATAGTGTGCCACTGTGACTATCATTGGGGCCACTATTGTACACATGTCTGACCCTGCTCACCCCTGACACATGCAGTGGTGGGCGGCCACTCACATATCTGGTGGTTACTGGTGTAGGTGATCTGGAATGTGGTATGATACTCCGGATTTGACACTGGTGTTCACTCCGTGCCTTTGTCACCAGGCACCTGTTGCAATACATCTGTACACATGTGCCTCACTCAGACTCTATATACATCTCTCTCTCTCTCTCTCTATATATATATATATATATATATATATATGTATATAGATATGTCTATATGTATATAGATATATATATATATATATATATGTCCGTATACATATGCACATATATATATATATTGATGTACATATATTGCTATAGATGTGGAGGGGGCGCAGAGGGGTGTGAGTGACAGGGGGACAGGCTGTGTTGCAGGTCATCATATACAATCATACCTGTAGGTGGTCAGATCAGTCTGTCTATGTATATGTATCTACATATATCTATATCTGCATGTGTGCATTACATAGATATGTTGGTACAATATTCTATCGACATCTGTCTATGTAGTCCTACATCTCTCTCTCTATGTATGTATACATATATGCATATCATATATATATATATATATATATATATATATATATATATATATATATATACACATACATATGTTGACATACATACATATCCATATGTTAGACAGGTATATCAGCATATTTGTCTACCATACTGTATACACACACTAACATACTGCTAAACATACATAGCTGTGTAACCTAATTTGTACATGGCACTACAACCTACAATCAAACAACATTGATATGTGCACATAGATGCTCTCACATACAAATGTATGTACAGCCTTCACTGATAGTTGCTGTATGTCTCCTGCCCTTTACACATCTTCATATACATATGGATACAGACCAATGACACATATGGAGGGTTCACAGTATGTACACCTTTATAGTATTACTTTACATTACCTGTGTTTGTCACAGCTGCTTCTGCTACTGTCTGGTTCTCTGTCCTGCTGCTCCACTTCCCAGTTGTCAGCTTTCAGGTAGCTGTTGCTGAGCAATTCGTTTCTGTCTGCTTAATTGCAGTTTTCTCTATCTCTCTCTCTCTCTCTCTGTCTCTGTCTGTCTCTCACGTCCTTCTCAGGGTGCAATGAAAGTATTGCATGCGTGGACATGGAGTACAGCATACTTTTGTAGGTATCTGCATATGCCCATGTGATGGCCTCTGCACCAATTGTTAGCCAGCATTTGCTAATTGCATGCAGCCAGTTGTGTACTGATTGCAGTTCTCACTGTGATTTCAGAACAGTGCTATAAAAAGGTGTGTGAGATAGGCGTAGCCCTTTCAGATGTTAAGGGCAGGGACCATGCTGTTATGCTGTGGACAATGTTCTGTGAGTGTAAAGGTTGGTATCTCTCTCATATTTCCAGGTGTGTTGTAGATTAACATTCCTCCATTCATTTCTCCAGTTTCCTGTACTGACTGTGTATGTACACTAACAACTACAACTACTACTATTGTTAATGTGTGTGTGTGTGTGTGTGCTTTCCTTTCACTTTTGCTTGCACTCTGTTGCTAAGGCTTCAATAGTTGCCCTTTACTGTCAGTACTTGTATGCCTGCTAGGTGTCTTGACTGTAGTGTGCTGCTGTAGCTTTCCTATTTTCCATGTACATTCACACCCTGGAATGCTTGCTATATCTGCTAGGGTGTTACAGCATGCAGTGTGGTCTGGCCATGGTGTGGGCCTTGACATCTATTAGGGTATTTGAGTATGCTGCTGAGCAGGCCCCAGAGGCTTTCAGGTTCATCAGTTATGTGCCTCATGGAATGGTACATATCAGTGGGGTACACCCATTAAAATGTCTGGTATGCTGCAGTTGTGACTGTGGGTTAGCATGGGCATATGTATTACTACACTTTTTCTGCCATGCAAGTGGTGAATACTTTCCAGACTACATAGTTACCATTGCATGTGTTACACCTTTCTGCCTACTGTTTGTACATTTCACATGGGGTCTGTGGTACATCCCTGTAAGACATTCACTGTTGCTATGTCTAGGTCCTTAACTATGCAAATATGGTGGTGTTGGACCCGTCATGTGTACAGATATTTGCAGGCTGTCCACATTTCTGCCTCATAATTTGGTCAATATCTCATGCACACCTTTATCTGGCAAGGCAGTCTGGGCTCAAGTCAGAATATGGTGACAAACATTCAAGTTCCAGACTGCATACCCTTCCAAACATCCCACAAGGTGTAGACCCTGTTACTTTCTGCACTGTCTGCGTTTGTTGTACCTTTATTTGTAATGTGTCCCTGGTTTTGGGCCTTTGCTCCACATATTTTATTACTTGGTCCGGATGTGTTCCTGTAAGGGGTTGTGGGGTATGGGCAGTGCTTATCCTGCTGTGAGTATGTGTGTGTCTTGCAAGGTGCTATGGTGACATTATTACCTACTAGCTTCCCACTAGCATGGCTGTTTCTGTTCACACACTACTATTATTGAAATCCACCATTTTTGTTTGTGATTCTAAATGTCATGCTTTGTGTACTACACATCTATATTCCCTTTACATTCATTCCTACTGTTACATGATATATTTACTTTAGCACAATGTTTTTATATAAGAGTCATGGCTTAGTGGTAAGTCATGCAGACTATAGTTGCCAAGGTCCTGGGTTCGGGACTCACAGTGGGATTTTATTTTTCTTTGGAACTGAGTACAGGACCTGTCAATCAAAGTGACTAAGGCACTTTTAAGCAGTTGTAACCGGGTTAGCGCTGGTTTGCGTGGAGCTCACGCATGCGCACTGGCGGTTAGCTCCGCGCACACAAGCGCACACCCGCTTACAACCGCTTAAACGTGCTTACTCTTGCGCACACCCGCGCTATTTTCTTTGAAAGAAAAGAAAACGGGTAGACAGGAAAGTGGTGAAAAAGGGGTCACAAAGAGGGTAAGACAGTAGGGAAACAAGCTTGGGATGTGCAGGAGGGATGTAGGTAAGGCCCATAGCTGCCCATTTCTTCAGCAGCAACAGCTGTGCATATGTATGTAATTTGGTGTGACATTTGAAACCTTCCACCCCTGAGAGAGGTGTCAGGACAACAATAATACTTGTTGTACAGCCAATTGGAATTGATAGGTTCCATGTCCAGTAGACATGTGTGCGGAATGGGCAGCTATGTATGGGCGTAATTTTTTTGTGGGTACAGAGTGCCCTTTTTTTTTTTTTTTTTCAGGTGAGAGTGGTATGTCAGGTGAAGGTAGTCGGTACAGCTGGGGAGGTAGGTTGGGTAGGTTAACAGACAAGACAAACAAGACGCATACAGGGGCGGTGTATGACACGTGTGGGGGTTACACAATTGACGGGACGGAGGTTTAGATATCCAGAGCCCATGAGCCCACAGATGGCAACAGTGGAACTGATATCCCCACCCATAGGCAGTTGCCACTGTTCCTTCACTGCCCAGGATGGGGCTGTGCTGGGGCTGTGTAGGCGGGCAACGGGCATGCCCGTTAGTTGCCACCCGTGCCTCGAGCTGGCGTGGGGCTCAAGGACAGAGTCCCGAATCTCCCTACGCACCACAGTCCGGACGCTACAGAGGGTGAGTGGTGGATCTCCTCCGGCCACACTTGCAGAGGGGGGGGTGAGCCCCATCCCCTGCAGCGCTTCCACCCGCAGGTGGCACAGGGCCACCGGAGGAGGGTCCTGACTCGGCACTAGTGCCAGGTGCACTCGCCAGCTGAGGTGGGAGAGGTGGGTCCGCGGAACCCGCCTTCCCTGTCGTTCTATGTTTTGCATTATGTCATGACAGTTTGGGTTAGTGACATATAATACCATTCACAGTTAGTTGTAACAGCATGCATTAGTATTCCCATTAACCAAACACCCAGTTATTCACACCATTGAACAGCGTGCATAACACATGCATAATTTGAACAGTAATACACAGTCCAACAACATGCAGGGTTGATTGATGGCAACAGGCCATCAGGTGTGGATGTATGAACGGGGCGGATGCATCAACAGACATGCAAATATATATGACCCAACAGGACAGACGTCCAGGGGTGGTAATTGTGATTGCACATACCATTTTCACGTGGAATGGGTTATAGGTGGTTAGAGGGTGGGGTAAATAAAGTAATATTAACACCTTGAATACAAATACATATGCTGTACATTTCTAATAGCTACAGTTATATACACACTACTGTTCTAACTACAGTGTCCTATATGTTAACTACTTAACCTTGCAGATGGGACTGTTACTGCAACATCAATCTACATTTTATTGCTGTTCATACACATTCATATCGAGCTTTGTGCAGATACATCATCCTGTTACCTTTGCTTTATATACTTGTAGACAGGTGTGGATGTTTGGTATATCAGACAATCATCCTATCTGCATATTTCAGACTGGGAGCAACATATCCAGATTTTGGTGTACACATTCCACATGCAGCAACACTTTGAACAGATTTTTCTGTTTGGTTCTGAGTCTCACATGCATTTAATTCTGTCCTAACTGCAGTATAGTTTATTCAGGGGTTATTACTACTGTATTGCTGTATTCCTGACACTTTCTCACACTCTCTCACTTGCTTTCATGTTACTATTCGGACTGGTACTTCTAGGCTTTATTGACATGTTTTAACAGTAGTTATTACAGTTCTTTCCAGCAGTCTCACTTCTGTCATGTTTCAGTATTTCCACAGGGATATATTTCACACATGTGATTTCATCCTCTTCTGCAGCTATACTTTACATGCTGCTGCAGGTTGTGTACTATTTTCTTACAGGCAGGGCAGTTTTATTTCAAAATATGTGTTGGACAGTGTCATGTTTAGTTTACACTTACAGGCTGGGAACTGTTGTAATCAGGCAATACTTGCATACACTTTCACACTGTGACTTGCAGATTTAATTCCTTCCTGGCTACACTGCACTCTTTTGCTGACTGTCATACATTTATATATCTTTACAGTTACTAGTAGTGGATTACTGACCTGCCTGGTGGCGCAAGCCGCACCAGCCTATCGGCATAGGCTCTGCGGTTCGCAGAACGGACACCTGCAGCTGTAATATAAATGAAGTAATATTGGAATACACATCTCCATAATTTCAGGTAGTTTAACTTTCTACATACATAATTAATTGTTACTTACTCAGTGGTGGGCGTTGGGTGATTGCCGGGCCTCCTGGATCCAAAGGTTCAGTTGGTCCTGCTTGCGTCTCTTCAGGTCCGCATGGTGGTGACGGACCTGCTCACCTGTCCTTGGAATTCCTGTGGCACTGGTGAGTTCATGAGCCAACTGGTCCCACGCCTCAGCCTTGTACGCTCCCCAGAGGACCTGGCCCTGCATGAGTTGGGCCTCATGGTTGTGGACTAGGAGCCAGGCCATGTACCTGGACTCCTCAACACCCCACCTCTGCGCTCGAAAGCGACTACCCTCTCCTACACCTGACATTCTGCCTGCAGGTCTGTTCTACAATCGTTTATGCTGTGTATTCCCGCCTATGGGGCTTATATAGTCCGTTTTCCCGCACATATCTGTGATTGGCCAATTTGGAATTGTATCAACTTCAGTAAACCTGCATTGTCATGCTGTAGTTTGTATTCATTCCTATATATGAGCTATTATTGCATTTCTAGGTACTGCTGTCATGGCTTAGTGGTTCTGTACCTTGACTATGGTGTATAGTATCCTGGGTTCGAACCTGGCCACTGCTTTTTATTTTTCATGACTGTCTAGACATGATGAGGGGTGTGTCTGTGTGAAGGCAGTTTTGATACGGCTTGCTCAACGTTGCCCGTCGGTTAGCTTGTTTGCGCGGTGCGCAGCTCCGCGCAAACGGGGTACGCTGGTTTAAGCTTCATTTGGCTATTGGCACACATATTCCGCTCAGCTCAGTTAGGAGCACATATATTTAGCATGGTAAACCACTGCTCGGCTACGGGCACTCAGTTTGCACCAGTTGGACCAATGCATATCTACGGGCACATACACTCACTCTGTTGTACTGTAGCTCAGCTATGGGCACATCTGGCAGTTTATATTAATTTCTTAGCTCACATTTATTCAATATAAATGGGATATTCCATTGCATTTTACATATATTCTGGTTTTATGTGTACATATGTGTCAGGGACTTGTTTCCTGCTTATTTTGCAAAAATAAAAAAGTTGAGTTGTGGGGGCTCGAACCATGCATGCCTGCTCTGCAGCCGGCATCTCTACCGCTACGCTATTGCTTCCTGGCTTATTTTGCATATGTAGTTCTTATATGCTTTCCCATTGACTGCTAACTGTAGCTGCGCTACGGGCACGCCAGCAAACGCGCACTCACGGTTAAACATCTTTACAATTTAAAAAAATATGACATGTTCATTTAGATTGTTTTATGTTTAATAGTCTGTAGGGGCATGTGTTGTGTTGTGTTTCTTCACATTTCCGTGGACTCTGTTGTGGGTGTCTGCTTTGGGCACTTTTACACTTCTGGGGGCGTGTCCGCTTGCAGGGCTCTGCCTACGGACACGCCCCCTACTGTCTTACACGGACCGTGTTCGACTTAGGTGTGATTCAGCATGCTCTCATGAATATGCAGAGCATGCTGACATCACTCAGTTTAACTGCAGCCTCCGTGTAAGAGTTATAACTCTTACACGGAGGCTTCGTGAATCCTGGATACTGTCTCGCTATGTTAAAGGAGTTTAACATAGTGAGACAGTTTAAAAAAAAAACAACGGAGAATCTCTGTTGCTGTTTTTAAAGCTGTCGTGCTATGTTAAACCCATTTAACATAGCGAGACACCTTTAAAAAAAGCAACGGAGATAGGAAGATCTCCGTTAGTTTTTTTAAAGCTGTCTCGCTATGTTAAACTCATTTATCATAGCGAGACAGTGTAAAAAAGAGTTATACTATTGGAAAAAGTCCGGGCGACCGGACCTTTTTCCATTGCTATAACTCTGATTTACAATGTGCACGCTGACCAATCAGCATGCACGTTTTGGAATATTAATGGGGGGGGGGGTCATTGTATAATTGTACTTTACCAACATATGCTATTTATTTACAAGCAGTTTACATGCCTGTTCATATATTAAGATTTTAAAGTAGTAGTTTAGATATATAGTAACATAAATGAATTATACAAGCTACTCACTAGTATGAAATACAGGCTAGCACCTTTTATAAAATGTTCAAGGAAAACTGACCAATCATATTGATAACTACTAGTCCAAAAAATCTGTTTTGTGCACTGGTACCAATAAGTCTGTGCCAAACAATAATTTCATCATAAATAAATTAAAGGGGAACCCCATACTTTGTCAAGTAGTGGTAAAGTAAATCCTGTAACATTGAAGCAGAAAAATCTAGAGGTTGCTCTAGCCATTATTTCCGTGCATTGGAACATCCTACGTCACAAATACTGTGCTTTTTCTGCTGACAAATAGGAATCAGAGAAGAGAGAGAAGATGAGTTTTATTTTAGATTTCCATCATTTCCCACTTCTCTGAGCTTGTGCAGCCTCAGATGAGATCATCATCATCATCAATCCTCTTTTTCCCAGGTTTTCTACACGGGGTCATGTTGGCTGTTGACACCCCTCTCACTTAAGTTCCCATCTTCTACCATCTTTGATAGTCATGCATGATTGTTGCACGTTTTCTCTCACACAATCCACCCATCTCTTGACTGGACATTCTTTTTACTTTTTGACTTCTTCCTTTCTCTCCAAATCTTCTTGAATGAACCATCTTATGCTTTCCTGCACAGGTGACTAAACCAATTGATTTTGTTCTCCCTTGAACTTCTCTGGACTTGGGGCATTTTGGCTTCTGCTCTGATGTCCTCATTTCTTCCCCTGTCCCACAGTGTGCATCCTGCCACCTGTCTCAGGCACTTCATCTCCATCACCTCAAGTTGCCTCAGCTGCTCTGCATTCACTGCTTAGAATTATGGGTTATACCACTGTTTTGTACACCTTACTTTCCATATTGTTTGGCATTCTTCTTTCACACTCTGCCTCTAACACGGTGTGCCACTGCTTAGAATTATGGGTTATACCACATTCCTGCACACCTTACTTTCCATATTCTTTGGCATTCTTCTTTCACACTACCTCTAACATGGGGTACCACTGCTTCTAGCTTTGATCTCCTCATTGAGACTTTCCTTCTCCTCAACAACCCCCTCACAGATATTTGAAGTTGTTAACCTTTTACACTATGTTCGCTTCTATCTCAGGTTTAGGCTTTTTTTATTTTCTCCATTTGTTGCATAGAAAACTGCCTTGTTTGTATTCTGTTTCATGCTAAGTACAATTCACTTTGCATTTTAGTTCCCTATTGTTTGCTTGAAGTTCTGTTCCAAATCTGGTTGTAATTCTCCATTGTCTGCATGGATCTTTCAGCATTATGGCTTTTGAATGTCCATGACTTTTTACTTTTTCTTTTTAAGTCTTTGTGGTTACATTCAGGTCAATAAAGCCAAAGCCACCTAGCTGTGGAAATGCATGTTTCAGCCTTCAGTTGCTGAAACACTTTATGCCCTTAAGGGGTCATTTGCATATATCCCACTGGCTTCTATTACAGAAGGTTTAAGGTATCACACATTGAAAACTCTATCTTGGCTAGGTTTTTCTTGTAGTATTTATGTATGCTTGCATGTGTATGCATATGTACTATGAAGAGTCTGTTTATATATCCTTTTATCTCTTTCTCTCTGTATATATTATATATATATATATATATATATATATATATATATAGATATATATATATATATATATAAATTTGTGGGTGTCATGTAAGTGGTCCATCACTTTATGAAGAGTCTGTTTATATATCCTTTTATCTCTTTCTCTCTGTATATATTATATATATATATATATATATATATATATATATATATATATATATATATATATATATATATATATATATATATATATATATATATATATATATATATATATATAGATATATATATATATATATAAATTTGTGGGTGTCATGTAAGTGGTCCATCACTTTATCTAATTACAGGTGGTTGAAAAATGTCATCTAATCATATCTGATCTAATGATATTCTTCAATATATTTTACCAGTTATAACTCTGATAATAAGGAACGTTTATGATTTTTTGATCACTGGTATGAGTTTTCTTTCTAAAATGGTGTCTGGAAAAACGAATCAGGAGTGTAAAACAAATAGTTCAATCCTTTATTGAGCCCAAACGCTAGTCACAAAACATCACCACCATAAGCTTAAACCATATAGATGTTTTGTCAAAAAGTTCGACTTCATCAGATGACAAAAGCCATTTAATTCCTCATATTTAAACAATTACCAATTAAATAAAACCATTCCCCCGAGTTTAAAACAACCAGTTATGTTAATGCAAACCTCTTCATTTAAATATTTCATTAATAATTCATTTAAAGTAAAATTCCACCTTCTAATTCCTTTCAAAACCTTCTGTTTACATAAAAAATAATCTAAAAACATGAATTCTATCTATACAGGAATCATTCATTTTCCACATTAAGAAATTTTTCGTGGTATGTGTGTTATATACATGATGGACAAATTAATTTGATAAATCTGTACTCAGCATAATTATATCTTTATAAACCAGTGCACCAAGTCAAGTTTCATCCCCTTTGTCTAGATTACTATGATCCAATGAATTGCAGTCACAATTTAGCTGTTCTTAACTTTAGTAAGGGCAGGATGGAGAGATACTCATTCAACCCTTGGGGGTTCCCTGCGTCCAGGGTTAATTGTCACCACAATTCCCTGAATTCAAATTTTTCTTCCCAGGGTCCCCCTCTACTATCGAATTTAACTTGCTCCAATACCAAAAAAGTAAATTTTGAGTCTGGGCACTTCTTTGAATGTTTAAATAAAGCATTTGTATCCTTACCTGTTGCCATCTCGTATAAATTTTTGTATATCCTTCTCTTCAACATTCTTTCAGTTTTTCCTACATAGAAGGATTTACAGACTGTACAAGAAATAAGGGATGTAGTGGAAAAAGGCAGAATAAATAAATTCCAACCAATTTTAAACAAAGGGGGATGGGATAAAATAGGAAAGAATAATAAAGAAAACAATGGCTCTAATTATGAGCAGGCCTTAGTTTTAGAATATAACGTAATAAACAATAACATCAAAAATAAGTTTTTGAAAGAATGGGAAAGGTTTGTCACCATTACAGATATAGATAAAATACCTAAAATTCCCCAAAAGGTGACCTATAAAAATTCTCAGAAAATAAGGAGTATCTTGGAGAACAAACAACAGATAAGGAATAAAAAGAAAATGGGCACCTACAAATGTGGTCACTGTAATCAATGTAACCATGTTATGAACATCGATAGGTTTTACTTGGAAAGTAGGAACAAATGGCTTGTGAGCAGTGGCCTTTATAATTGTGAGTCTAAGGGCTTAGTATACCTGGCCTCTTGTACAGTCTGTAAATCCTTCTATGTAGGAAAAACTGAAAGAATGTTGAAGAGAAGGATATACGAACATTTATACGAGATGGCAACAGGTAAGGATACAAATGCTTTATTTAAACATTCAAAGAAGTGCCCAGACTCAAAATTTACTTTTTTGGTATTGGAGCAAGTTAAATGTGATAGTAGAGGGGGACCCTGGGAAGAAAAAATTGAATTCAGGGAATTGTGGTGGCAATTATCCCTGGACGCAGGGAACCCCCCAGGATTGAATGAGTATCTCTCCATCCTGCCCTTACTAAAGTTAAGAGCAGCTAAATTGTGACTGCAATTCATTGGATCATAGTAATCTAGACAAAGGGGATGAAACTTGACTTGGTGCACTGGTTTATAAAGATATAATTATGCTGAGTACAGATTTATCAAATTAATTTGTCCATCATGTATATAACACACATACCACGAAAAATTTCTTAATGTGGAAAATGAATGATTCCTGTATAGATAGAATTCATGTTTTTAGATTATTTTTTATGTAAAAGGAATTAGAAGGTGGAATTTTACTTTAAATGAATTATTAATGAAATATTTAAATGAAGAGGTTTGCATTAACATAATTGGTTGTTTAAAACTCGGGGGAATGGTTTTGTTTAATTAGTAATTGTATAAATATGAGGAATTAAATGGCTTTTGTCATCTGATGAAGTCGAACTTTTTTGACGAAAACGAATCTATATGGTTTAAGGCATTTATGGTGGTGATGTTTTGTGACTTGCGTTTGGGCTCAATAAAGGATTGAACTATTTGTTTTACACTCCTGATTCATTTTTCCAGACAACGTTTTGGTTATTGGTGTATTTGGTTCTGGTTTCTGCTTTTATCGTTTTTTCTTTCTAAACGATGCATAACCAATATTCCAGTTTCCTTTATTACAGTGCACTGGTTTGTGAGAGCTGGTGGTTATTTTGGTTTAGATGTAGTGAACTTAGACCAGTTGTGTTCAATCAATTGTGTTTAGATATTTTGTTTTTTAGATGAAGTGACATATACCAGCATATCTCTCTCTCTCTCTCTCTCTCTCTATATATATATATATATATATATATATATATATATATATATATATGCATGTTACATGAATCTATGACTGTGTGGGTTTCCTCCAGGGTCTCCAATTTCCTCCAACATTCCAAACACATGCATTAGGTGGATTGGACACTCTAAATTGACCATAGGTGTGAGTGTATGTGTGGATGTGTGGTGTGGAAGAACTGCCGTGGCAGGGCTAGCCACCCTGTTGTGTAAATCCTGGCTCTAGATGATTGTCATTGTTGAACTGACACCCTGACCACATGTGCAAAAATGGGAAAAGGGGTTTATGGATGGATGGATATGAATCTATGACATATGACTGAATAAAAGTTATCGAAAAAAGTGATGGAAACACTACCCACTACGAATTACAGCCTTAATATAAAAACATCTCCCACCAATATATTTTTGCAGGAGAGTAAGCCTCCTTGCAATCCCCACACTCCTTGCTATTTATATATAGAAAATCCAAGACTGCACAACAGCATAGAAAAAACAAATTCTCACTTTACACTATACCACAATCTCCCATAGAATAAAAGTAGCATTTTCCATCATTCGATTATTCGATTAGTATTGCAGGTTTTCAGTCTGTTTTCATCCATTTACATGAGACCTGCGTGTGTGTGTGTGTGTGTGTGTGTGTGTGTGTGTGTGTGTGTGTGTGTGTGTGTGTGTGTGTGTGTGTGTGTGTGTGTGTGTGTGTGATGTAGAACTTGTCCCAATATCATGGATTACAAACAAGAGGGCTTGTTTCCCTGAAAAAAGAGAATTATTTTTGGTTCTTGTTCAATGTTTAGAATGTCACTGTTTTGAAAGTATGAATTATTACCAGTGATTTGGAAGTTTTTGTTGCTATTAATCTTATGTGATTTGACACAGCATTCAATCAGTCTTAGTAAGCCCAAATTAATGGTCAGACTCAGAACAGTTTCCATATGGCAAATAGAGCTTTGGCCTTTACTCTGAGTGAAACATTTACACTGGGCCCTAAACATGAAAGAAAGCAAATAATAAAATAAAACAGCATTACTAAGTACTACAGATGGGAATGTTTCAGAGAAAGTGACTAACTTCACCTATGTTGAGACACTTACATGAATGACTTTACAATGAGATTATTTTTCACAAGGAGTTTATCATATTACTGGCAATTGATCAGATTAAGGCACATCATTTTACTTTGTAAAGCTGTGACCATGCTGTGGGTATTGTTGTGTGTGTCTTTGTACAGTGATAGACTGATTTTGAGGATAAACCTGACAAAGTACAGTTGAACCCTTTCTGCAACTCCCCAAATATTTGAGCTGATGGTGTGTCTTAATCTGAACAATCACAGCTAGGATATTTTTTAGTTTCAGTTTGCTCTTATTTGTTTTTTATCTACAAAGTGTTTTGGCTTTCAATAAAAAAGTAAATGGTGCAAAACAATGCAAGGATCAGGTTTTTGCCACAATTAAAAAGTCTTACTGCACTGAAATTATTACTTCCTAAGAAAAGAATGTTACCAGCACTCAGTCCTGCTAAGAAAGTGTGTGCTTATACAAAAAGTATTTTTCATTCAGGACCAGCCCTTTTCCTTTCAGTTAAACTCATGTCATAGTTCTCTGTATTGCAAAGACTTGTCATGAAACAGGTGAATCTATCAAGAGGTCTTATAGCCCTCTTGACGTTAGTTGATTAGTTATAATAATAGACACACATACATAAAAATAAACTGCCTTTCAAGCCCCATATTTTTCGACTACATGGTCATCCAGACATATAATGAAGCATAGCACTTATCCTGCATATTCAGATATTAGCAATCTTTTTTTTTTCTTCTAAAACTTGGAAGAAATACCAAATAACTGTTCTCATAAAACTATAAGGAGTCACAGACATCCACAAGATTCACTGTCAGAATGAAGTGCACCAGGGCATATGATAAGGGTAAGTAAAGTTCGGGAACAGGCAAGAACCCCTGAATCCACAATTTTGCCTTACACTACTGCAGAAGCTCCTATGGCTAGGGTGTACACTGAGTCTGCATTTTGCCCTCTTACTCGGGAGGTCTACCAGAAAGCAGTACATTGTCCACTGCATCTCATCATCGGTGTGGGAACTTGTCCATTAGGTCTGAAAAGTACAACACCCAAGTGAACCACAGTGTTCTTCTTCTTTCAAAAATTAAAATGTGGTCCTGTCTAAGTGGTCATGATTACATTTCACATTTGCCCTGTGAACAACACACTGAAAATATGGCTTGGTACTGCACATCTCAGCATAGCTCTTAGCAAATAAATAACAAATCTCAATAGAATGAGATTAAACTGCACAGATAATCAAGGACAATCAGGTCACTTTTAAAATATTAGTAATTTTAACTTGAGACATTTACAGAATAAAAGAATTTGAACTGATGTACATATTCTGAAGTTAAAAAAGTCTATATATCATAATTATTTTTATTATTTAAGTATAATCCACCCCCTTTTCTCCA
Organism: Protopterus annectens; assembly: GCF_019279795.1. Lineage (NCBI taxonomy): Eukaryota > Metazoa > Chordata > Ceratodontiformes > Protopteridae > Protopterus > Protopterus annectens. The sequence continues at coordinate 1,749,892,866 of NC_056729.1, forward strand.
AAAATCAAAAATTTTAGGAAGGATTAAGATTGACAGAGCTAAAATTTTCAAAACCTGCTATTATACTTTTTAGATATTTTTTTTAGAAGTAGGGTAGCCTGTGCCTTCGCATTCCTAATATGTATCGATGCTAATTCTAAGATTGCTGCTCTTCAGAGTGTGAGGAATATGCAGAGATACAGAAATTTCAATATTATTTTATATTCCTGCCTTTGTAGTCACTTTGCAATTCAGAAGATTGTAGTTATGGTCTCCAAATTTTTCAGTGGGCACCCATAGAGCAGGCTTATTAATGAGGAGACAGGACAATAAATATATATATTTATTCCAGATATTTATAATAACATATATATTTTAAGCATGTGGGTATTTCTCCTGAAGTTTGCTATCACTAACAAGTCACATTACTAAGCTGTAACATTTGACTGTATTTCCATTAAGCAGCAGCTGTTGTAATGATCTGAAAAAAAAACTGTATTAAAAAAGTTACTTTCCGTGATGTTTACTACCTTAAAAACATTTCCCTCTGGAATGAATATGACTTGTCATTCCTAACATGAACTTTCTGAAAGTTTATCAGAGAATTATTGCTATCTTCAAAAGCTGTGAGCCTGCAATTAATATATATGTATATATATCTATATATGTATCTATATCTATTTATATATATATATATATATATATATATATATATATATATATATATATATATATATATAGATAGATATAGATATATATTTACACACACACACACACACATATATATCTATATATATATATCTATATATATATATATATATATATATATATATATATATATATATATGCACACATATATATATATATATATATATATATATATATATATATACTTGCAGCTCCATATAGCCTATAGGGCATATATGTGTCCTTACATGGGCAGCTCTGGGATACTGTCTGGGTAAATAACTTCTACAAAGTCACAGTCTATGCAAATGGATACTGAGGGAATCAAACTCACCACTATGACATAAATATTATCAGTATCTCATAGTCTTAACTCTCAGTGTAATACTTCCAGTCTTTTCCAAAGTCTGGATAATGTTTCTTTGTAGCTTTAATAGTTTTAAATGTTTAGAAAGTACAATTTGGAAATTTCATCTGAGGGACCCAGTCTTACAATTTTATTCCACTGCTCTCTGACCAGTCATCATGAAAGGTATTTTTACACAGCTGCAGTAGTCAAAATCTCAACACAGCAATTGTTGAATAACTTTTTCAGTTGAAGTGATAAAGAAATTTATTTTTACTGTCTCTAAGACACATGTAACCATTGATTAAAGCACCATTTTACGTCAAATACAATACCAAATAAATTATTCTGTTATCAAAATTACATAAGTTAAATTTTAATGTATATGAAAACATAAATGACCATTATAGAAGCACAGTAAAGCACCTGGGGTGAGCATTTTACAGGTATTACTGTACTCCCATAAATGTGTAAGAGAGTCACCCTTCAGGGTTATGCCTTATATTGCCTCTAGAAGTGTAGTAATATTGGTACATGCAAATATTACTTCATACCTTATTGCGTACCTATTGATCTGCAGGGTCTATATTATAACCTCAAATGATGAAAAGAGCAAATGCTTTGTAATCGAACCCTTAAAATCGAAAGCACTAAATCCCGAACTCACAGAACAGAGATTTTTTTCCCAGGGAAAAATATCACTGGGCCGTTTTTTGGGACTTTGCCATTTCCTACACTGTGATGTGATCTTGGAGTTGGTATATTTAAGTAGGGGTGTGAGGGGCACAGCCCCACATCAGAGTGTGCCCACTTTATTTTGTGTTTGGATTTTTTTATTTATTTTTTTTTGCATAGCAGCGATCACTGTTCCATGTGTTCGTGATTTAGTGTTTTCGATTTCCAGGGTTTGATTAAAGAGTGTTCGCTCTTTTCATTGCTCGAGGTTATAATATAGACCTGATCTGCAGACCCCAAAAAGCTATATGTGGTGTTGATTGCACAGTGATTATCCAAAGTTAATATGATTTTTCACAATTCTGTTTTATACATTTAGTACCATTTGCAGTGGATCTGACAAAAGAGATAGAGAGGCAACACAGTTTTGTAATAGTTATATAACCTTGGCTAATTCTCAAGGTGTATTTATTATAAGTATTTAAGCAGTATACTAGTCACTGTTGTAGCTGTTATACAGTTGTCATAGCTGAAGAGGGTTTCATGACCAATATCCTTACTAGGTTATTAAAATATACATTCAAAGCTGATTTTTTTTCATGTGGCAATAATGAGCTAGATGGATACACTAATGTGGAATGGGGAGCCCTGACGGGGTGACTTTGATACAGGTAATGCTGCCATGGTGACTATAACAGAGACAGGATACATATTATCCAGTGCCTCTGGTGTGACTTAGGTGTGACTTAGGCACTGATAGGTGATGATGACAGTGGTTGAGGAGACCTAGATAAGTACTAACTGGCAGCAAATGAGGAGATCCTGATGATCAAAGCTGACAAGGGCTAGATGGATGTAACTGGACTGCAAGGTGAGTTACAAGCAATGCTGGCAGTGGAAGGAGAGATGTGGATAGGGTTTAGCTAACAGTGGCAGCATAGACGGTGACATGGGGTCTTTAGAGACCACACTGGGTTATGATTTGAGAAGACATTTGCTGACAGTCTGTAGGAGTCCTCACCGAAGACTTGAAGAATGAACTGCTGACTTGTAGTTTGTTGTAGGCAGCAGTTGCAGCGGTTGGGGAGGAGATTCATCAGGACTGAAGGTACATTGTCACTGGTTATGAGAGATACTGACAGAGACTGGGGACTGATAGGACATGTCAGCAGCTGAAGGCATTAAAAGAGGCATAGAGAGACAGTGATGTGTATCTGAATGCACAAAATGGAACAGGGGACACTGATTGTTAAAGATGGTACTAACTATGGCTGGAAGACCTAACTGTGGCTGGGGAAAACCAATGGGTTAGAGATGCATTGAAAAGCAGCGTATGCTGGCTGGCATATACTCATGACACAGACAGACAGATTTTACAAGGGTTAAGTGAATACTGACAAGAGTGACATGGATCTGGTGAACACTTGCAAGATACTGTTAGGAGACAGACATGAGTGATGATACAGAGGTCCTTTTAGCTAAGAGACTCTCATCATAACTCAGGATAGAAACTTTTCATAAGCAGAAATAGTGAAGGGCAACCCTTTTTTACACTTTGCTTCCCTTTGCAGTTATATATTCCAACATCTGTCTAGCCTTCCTGAAAGTCCCTACCCCCTTCTTCAACTTTCATAAATGTTTCCTGCCAAAACCTTTCAACAACATTCTGCAATGAATGTGCAGAAGTATGATCCATTGCCAAAATTATAGACCTTTTTTCCAGATGAGATCCCCATAGTTGCTAGCAAAATCAAGAAAATGTATAATATTAAATTTAAATATATTCCAGATCTGTAAGCCTGGAAAACTTTCCATCAGGTTACACTTACTATGAGTTGTAAGTAACAGCAATACACATAATTGCACCTTATAAAAGTGAAATATTAGTCTCACTAGGCCAATATCCTCTTTTCAGATGGAGAACTGAGGAGGTATTCATACTGACTAGGGGAAATTTGGTCAGGTACCAGGAGACTTTCCCCTCCTGTTTTTTTTTTTTTTTTGATAAGTGACATGAGATCTTTTACATCCACCTGAACTTCGACCAGCTGAGGTTGAGAGGCCTCAGTTTAATGTCTCATCCAAAGGACATCATGCTAAGGAGGGCATCACCCCCTTATGATGCACTGCAGTGTCAGTATTAGAAAACTAATTGAAGTTCCTGGTGTGGAAACAGAACTACATCACTTTGATATTTTGACACCAAAGGTGAATGCGCTACCTGTTGAGCCAGTGGCACTAACATTCAACATGCTTTGCTATCATCGGAAAAAATTATGAGTTGATAAACAAGATAATGTCAGGAATTTTATTACATTAAGCTCTATGTAAATTCCATCTTCCACAGGATTGTACAGCAAAGATCTTAGAAACTTTGATGTTACAAGTAGAAATTGCATAACTGTGTAGTCCATTCCAGAAAACTACATAATAATGATATTATACTAACTACACTTAAATATTATTCTAAAAAAAAATAACATGAGGTAATCCTTCTAATGGCCCAAGGCATATCATAAACTCAGATCTTATCACCTAATTTACATACAGCAGTGTTACAGTCTGAAGTGCTGCCTTATTTTTCTTTAATGGGTGTCTATTCTTTCTTAGCAGCAGACTGAATACAGAATCCAGCACATTTTTTTTTCTTTTAGAATAGTGTTCTTTCATATAACTTCTCAAAGATATTTGCTATTAATTTGTTCAAAAACAATCTGGTAGCAATAAAACAGTTTTGTTAGCTTATGTCAGAGCCTTTTAAGATTGTAAAACTTCTTTTTAAGTTCTAATATACTTTCTAGGAAACAACTAAAGAAACAGATAAATGTTAAATTCTCATTACATATCCTGCCTATTATTATTGTATCAATCATATCACTCATTATTAATTTAAAAATGCATGGTAGAGTCATGTTCAGTTCATATTTAACATATTGACTCTCTCTTTCTCTGTGCAGATTCTAAAATATATTCTGAACCATAGTATATTATTGATGTAGTTAGAAAATCTTATGCAAAGCAGTTTGGCTCCACAGTGGGGGTGATACATTTTCTTAGTAACATCCAGACAACTTCAGATACTGAAAGTAAATTAGATTACATTGAAAAACAACTACACAAACTAGACCCAAGCAAAGCACAGGGAGGAAACATAATTAGTAATAATGACCAGGGAACAGTTTGCCATGAACTTATAGTACCATTATATCTGCTTTTCACTAGGTCATTTAAGTATGGAGAGATTCCCCAAGATTAGAAACATGCACTTGTTAAACCTATCTTTAATAGAAAGGGTTGTAGGACAAACCCAGTGTCAGACAGACTCATAAGTTTACTTTTATGTTGTGGCAATATAACGGAGAAGGTTATTTGGGATATAATTTTTGTCAGAATTGGAAAGTCTAGGATTTGAAACCATGTATCAGCATGCATTGTTGAAAATAGGTCTATAACCATGTGTAACATAATGTTCTTTAACAATATAACAACAGGTATAGATGAAAAAAAGTGCTGTGATGAAAATTATATAGACTGAACTTTAGCATTTGATAAGGTTATACACAAAACATTGTTAAATAAATTAGAACAACTAGGTATCGATGTAGTCTTGATAAGATGTATAGCTGCATGGTTCACAAATAAGATATGGCAAGTTTCATACATCAGTAAGACTAGTGAAAGTCTCGGTTATAGTCAGGGTGTTCCATGCGGCTCTGTCCTAAGCCCTTACTTCTTTAGGTTGTATCATTCAAATCTATCCTTTTCATCTCAGGTGTTCTACAGTCTGTATGCAGATGACTTGAAAATGGCTAAGCTGATTTCATGTGTTACAGATAGACCATGTTTGGAAAATAACTTGACTAAATTGACCATTTGGACACAGGAGAATAATATGTAGATAAATATATCAAAAGCTAAGCATATGAGATTTGGCAGACTAGACTGAGAACAGTTTAATGTTTGCAATTTGAATATTTAATACAGCACAGAGTGATAGAAACTGTAGATTCATGTAGGAACCTGGGTATATAAGTAAACTGGTTAATAATAGTTATAGAGCTATTTCAATCAATTGGTTAATGATAGTTCTAGAACTACAGGTTGTATAAAAAAGATTTATAAAGTCTAGAAAATCAGAAATGATGATATGAATGTTTGTGCATTACATTAGACCCAAACATAAGTATAAAATACAATATGGAAATCTTTTAAAAAAACAAACAGGAGTAAACTGTAAAAGGTACAGTGGAAATATACCTACTATATTCATGGATGTGAAACTGTAAACTATTATGAAAGATTAAAACATCTGAACTTGTACAGTGTCTCATACAGATATTTAAGAAGAGACCTTAGTCATCTAATAGGGCATTTACAGGCAACTGTCTTTGGGAATGTTTGGGTTATCAAAAAGTAGTAGAGAATCATCAGACAATCTATGTAGAAGATTATATAGGAATATGAGTTGTACTAACAGGTTATCTCGGCTGGGCCTGGGAGTGCCTTCTGTGTGGAGTCTGCATGTCCTCCCTGCGGCTGGGTAGCATTTGAAAGACATGCGTGCGTAAATGGGCGTGCCTTTGTTGAAGGTTGGGCGTCGATCTGGCACCTCGGCATTTCGTAAAAAATCTACTGCTAATCATTAGTGGACCGGACTTCCGCTGTGGTGACCCCTTACTGGGAAAAAGCCGAAAGACAAACAACAACAACAAAAACTAATGGGTTATCTGAAAGAGTAACTGATGCATGGAATAGACTACCAAATTACATTAAAGCAAGCACTAGTTTATATATTTTAAGAACATCCTGGACACTTGTTGTTGGAATACCTGCATGGGTATATTTGCAGGCTAGAAGGGCATTATTCCCTGTGCCTGAAATATTTCTGTGTATATATGTATGTTCATATATTTCATCAACTTGCCACAAGTGCTATTACTACAGTAGTGGTCATTTGGAATTGGTTCAGCAGATGTTGATACTCAGAATTAGAACTGAGGTACTTTTTTAAACATTTATTTTCTTGTCATCGATAACTATACAGGAGGACTGGCTTAGGGAGAGCTAATTTTAGCTAGGGGTCAGAAGGGAAATGCATTGTGAGCATAACATCCAAGCATTTTAAAATGATTTCACCACTTGAAAAAGAAATCCAGACTTCAGCAGAACAACATTAGTAAAAATGTTGCTAATGGCTTTGTAAGAAACTGATTTGAGGAAGGTTCCCAGAAACAGGTGAAAAAATGTTTCAGAGTAAAGTTTATCCTCACAACATATACTTGCATAGGTCAGCCCTTTATAAATTAAGCAGCACAGTGGCACAGCCGATAGTGTTATCACCTCACAGCAAGAGGTTCCGCAGTTTGATCCTTGGTTGAGATGCCTACTGTGTGCAGTCTGCATGTCCACCCTGTGTTGGTGTGGGTTGCCTCCGGGAGATCCAGTTTCTTCCCACATTCCAAAAACAAGCAGTAGGTGGACTGGACATTCTAAATTGGCCATAGGTGCATGTGTGATATGGAAGCCACCCAGCATTGTAAACCTTGGCTCTAAATGATTGTCACTGTTGAAGTGACACCCTGACCCCTTGTGAAAAAAATGGAAAAAGGGGTTGTGGATGGATGGATACTAAACTCCTCACTTCTATTCCTGTACAGTTGTGATGTTTGATGAGTAAAACTTATTGGTTTAGCAGCACAGTTTTGAAAATGTCAGAAAAATGAGTCCATAAAATAAGCACAGTTTTACTGTAAAATTAAAAAAAAAGTCAGTGATGCAGACTCTTCTGACACAAGGAACTGCACTTAAGGAAATAATTTTCTGTAATGGCAAGGAAAGAATAACATATAAAATAACTGCTTTCTTCCAAGTCACAGAATGTATTAAAGAATGGAACACAGTGCCTCACATAAAGCTTAGTAATCCCGATCTTGGTTAAGAGACAGGAATCAGGGCTCACAGCATGTATACGCTACCAGGTAGCCTCTCTTCTGTCTGGATTCCTTTGTAGGAAGATGTCCAGATTTCCCTGGGTGTAATCCAAAACAATTCTTATCACAAATCTAACAAAAGTGAATATGTCACTTAAGGCTGACAAGATACAAGGGCAGGTAATACTTTTAACAGGTTGAAGCACATTATCAAGAACTGTTATTCCAGGCACATAGTCTCTCTGTACAAGTGACCAACTTCTCTGAATTGGTTGGGCTACAGCTGTCTGTCTTATATATCACTTAATTATATAATTGATGTGGTATTGTTGAACAATGCAGGAATCCTCTCTCCCTAATACATAATGGTACTTAGCTATTAAAAGGAAAAGTTCAATTTATAACATTTGCCCACACCATTTGCGTAATTCTGAGATACCATTCCAGAGAGACTGATCAGTTTGGGTTTGAAAGCCTCAGTTTCAGGCCCACTAAATGGATTGTGAGCCCTACACAGGCCATCTACATTATAATTGGCCAAACCTGGTCTGTGTTTTGTAGTGACTTTAAAAGGCTATAGGGAAAATGCCCACCTGCATAGAGTTGTGTTCTAATTCTATTGTCTATTCAGTCATATCAGTGGGGTGCAGGAGGGCTTATCCTGAAAGGTATTACGTAAACCAGGTATTCCAACACTGAGAGGGAATCTCTAGCAATCTATTAGAATGTTTGGTTTCTCCCTTGCTCAAGTTTCTTCCCATTCAAAGGTGTGATAACTGCATGCAGGCCTACCACTGGTACATCATCATATGCTATAAAAGTCTTGCTAAAATCTGAGGAGGGAAAGACATGCTCTGAATAGAGTATTATCTTCAAATTGTTAAAAGTACTGTCTGCCTCTGTGTCCACTTAACCTTAAGTGGTATATTCCCTCTTGTCAAATTTGTGATTGAGTCAAAGTGGGGTACACATTTCTAACAGTAACTAACTGACCCTATGATGACCTTGCTTGGTTCATAGTGAAGGTAATAAGCCAGTTTCTTAAAGATTCAGCTTTTTTTTCTTATGGGGAATTAAAAATTCCCCTATATATTTATAGAATACATATTTTAACTCTTTCATACCTAACTTGTTCTTGGAAGCATTGACAGTTAACACAACTTGTCACAGAGAGTCTAGAACACCCTAAACCTTAGACAGATGAATGTCTCAGCCTTCTAAATGGATTAATAGATTATTAAAGTAAGAGGTAGATTACCTGATATATAATTTTAGGATTCTGTCCATATGTTTCTGAAAGGTTGCAGCCTTCAAAGAAGTGTAATATACTGGAATAAAGCCCCCTGAGTTGAAAAAGCTTCAGTCATTAGATGGATTTGCCAGTATCTCTTTCCTAGATCTGTTATTTAAGAATTTTGTCTTCACCCTAGGCATTGGGTATCTATGCTGTTCTGCTTCCTAAAGTTTTTACAGAACCTAACTGTTCCATCAGGCTTTGTGTCTAACACTGTGGAGCTGTTACACTTGCATTTACAGAGGACTGTGCTTCTTTCTATGATTTCAGAATGCTGATGTGGTATATCTGATCTGGTCTTCTCTTACCACTATGTTTAACTCTGTAGTTTGCATAATTTTATTTCTCTACTGTTTCAAATAGACTCTAACACTTAGTCAAAAAATAGTTTTCCGAGAAGAGGACTGAAGCTATCAAATGGTTTCAAGATTAACTCCCTTGTCCTTGTTGTGTAACCTGGGGTCTTTCCCTGTGCTCTTGTACAATGGATGGTACCATTCCCGTCCTAAGCTGTAAGATGATGCAGTGCTCTATGGCACCTTTCATTTTTTTTTCTTCTCCTCCAATTTCTTTCAGTAATATCAAATAGTTCACAAGGGTGCTTTCAAATTAATAACTCAAAAAGATGGAAACCTTCTAATACTTGTGAACTTTCTGTAATGGCAGAAAGGAGGTGTGGTATTAATTTAACCTTTGGTTTAAATGTTCCACTAACCCATCTGTTTTGGGATATTAAATTAAAGATTTTAATGTGTTGACCTTAAACCACTGGCACAGCTGATGCATTATTATAGATGTATATGGAATCCAGTCCTCTGGTCAGTATGCATTTTCTTTGGTATTCTTACTCTGGAAAATAATAACGTTAGCTTCTTTATAATGTGATGTTTCTTATTGATACGTTCTGTTCCACATCACTTACCTGCCGGTTAGAATTTTTCATTTTTTATTTGGAGGGGTCTGTTTTAGAATGACAGAAAGTTTAGAATTCTGCTGAGGTTGTGCAGTTCTTATATTCCTAACTCCAATCCCCTGGAATGCATCCTTTCAATTAGTGAGTCCTTCTCTTCCATTTTTGGGTCACTTCTACTCCCTGCTGTTCAACACTTCCAAGATGCAGTGTTTTGATATGTAACTGCTTTCCTTCCAATGACTTTGTTCTTGCAGGCTATTCTGCTATAGGTATATGCTGACAGGTCTGCTTAAGTGGTGCAGATTCTTCTTCTGTCTGTAACTACAACCAAACTTCAGTACCTTTAGGGATTACTAACACTAGTCATTGATCATTACTGGTCTCATATACTTTTATGAGTGTGTCTGGTGGTTCCACACATTTTCCAGGAAAGGTAAAGTTTTGTCTGTAGGCTTTTTCACTTGCTGGTTCTCTTTCCTACATTGATAAGGTGGTTTATCAAAAGAAGGATTTTCCCTTTGCCTTCATAAGTCTTTAAAGTGGGGAATTGTTTCTTTAACATCATTGGAAAGTGAGGGGATGCCTAAGGAATGGAGAAAAAGTGTTTTGGTACCAATTTTTAAGAATAAGGGTGATGTGCAGAGCTGTAGTAACTACAGAGGGATTAAATTGATCAGTCACAGCATGAAGTTATGGGAAAGAGTAGTGGAAGCTAGGTTAAGAAGGGACGTGATGATTAGTGATCAGCAGTATGGTTTCATGCCGGGAAAGAGCACTACAGATGTGATGTTTGCTCTGAGAGTGTTGACAGAAAAGTAGAGAGAGAAGGTCAGAAGCAGTTGCAATGTGTTTTTGTAGACTTAGAGAAAGCATATGACAGGAGTTGTGGTATTGTATGAGGAAGTCAGGAGTGTCAGAAAAGTATGTAAGAGTGGTACAGGATATGTACAAGGGTAGTGTGACAGCGGTGAGGTCTGCGGTGGAAGTGACAGATGCGTTTAAGGTGGAGGTGGGGTTACATCAAGGATCAGCTCTGAGCCCTTTCTTATTTGCAATGGTGATGGTCAGGTTGACAGACGAGATCAGACAGGAGTCCCCATGGACTATGATGTTTGCAGATGACATTGTGATCTGTAGTGAGAGTAGGGAACAGGTGGAGGAGACCCTGGAGAGATGGAGATATGCTCTAGAGAGAAGAGGAATGAAGGTCAGCAGGACTAAGACAGAATATATGTGTGTGAATGAGAGGGAGGATAGAGGAATGGTGAGGATGCAAGGAGTAGAGGTGGTGAAGGTGGATGAGTTTAAATACTTGGGATCAACAGTTCAGAGTAATGGTGGTTGTGGAAGAGAGGTGAAGAAGAGAGTACAGCAGGATGGAGTGGGTGGAGAAGAGTGTCAGGAGTGATTTGTGACAGACGAGTACCTGTAAGAGTGAAAGGGAATGTCTACAAGAGGGTAGTGAGACCAGCTATGTTATATGGGTTGGAGACAGTGGTACTGACAAAAAGGCAGGAATTAGAGCTGGATGTGGCAGAGATAAAGATGTTAGGATTTACACTGGATGTGACAAGGGTGGATAGGATTAGGAATAAGTATATTAGATGGACAGCCCAGGTTGGAAGGTTTGCAGACAAAGCCAGAGAGGCAAGATTACGTTGGTTTGGACATGTGCTGAGAAGGGATGCTGAGTATAT
>NC_056729.1:1749904886-1749937125 GCF_019279795.1 Protopterus annectens
TACATATCATGGCAAACTGTTCCCTGGTCATTATTACTAATTATGTTTCCTCCCTGTGCTTTGCTTGGGTCTAATTTCTGTAGTTCTTTTTCAATGTAATCTAATTTACTTTCAGTATCTGAAGTTGTCTGCATGTTACTAAGAAAATGTATCACCCCCATTGTGGAGCCAAACTGCTTTGCATAAGATTTTCTAAATACATCAATAATATACTATGGTTCAGAATATATTTTAGAATCTGCACAGAGAAAGAGAGAGGGCTGGATTCACGAAGGCTTGCACGGAGTCTTAGAGTAGAGTAAGACTCCATGCAGCCATCATGTCTGACGAGCGATCCAGGAACAGCCTGCAGGGCATGCAAGAGAGCTCCTAAAACGGCTCTTACACGGACAGGACTGGGATATGCAAATTACCTCAATTGCAGGTGAAAGGCATGCAAATGAGGTAGATTTGCGATTCAGGAAACCCAAACCTGTCCGAGTAAGATCAGTGTTATTTGCAGAAATGTACTCAGTTGACAACTGAGTACCATTCTGCAAATAGCAAAACAGAGCCGTGACAGCTCCAAATAAAGGTTGCATCCAGTGCAGGACGCATGCCAATGGCCAAATATATGGCCATTGGAAATGTTTCCTGATGCAATATGAAAATAAAAATATTTTATTTTTTTTCGCCGATTTCCGATGTTTAAGCGTAGCGCAGCGCCACGCAAATAGGCTGTGCTCTAAAACCCAGAATACTAAAAATTAAAACCCACAAATGTGGATTTTATTGAAATTGTTAATGTACAATGCAAGGGAATGGCAGGCTGAAGACAACATGGCCACCGAGTAGAGGTTGCTAAGGGGGAAAGCTCAGTCTAAGAGATGTAACCAAGCATTAGTAGGCAATCCTATGTAAATGAGGGTTAGGATAGTGAATTGCAAGTTTACATAGCAAATGAACACAGTCAGTGGAGTGTAGGAGTAGGATAAGGGGAGTAACAGAGTAGAAGACAGGTGACATCATGAGGGGGGTATGTATGAAAGAAGTGAAGCTCATTGGAGCAGAGTGGCATGTTTCAGCTGTCATTTACACATCATGGAAAGAGGTGTGTCAACAGATAGGCTAGGGAAAGGCAAGAAATGGAAGGTGTATGCCGTGGATAACACCAAAGTTTCTTGCTGAGCGTGCATGCGCACGTGTGCGCACCTGTAAACCCGAGTAAGACAGAGTGCACGTGTGTAAGCATGTGTGCGCGTGTTTAAGCCGGAGTAAGCATGTATAAGGCTGTTTAAAGAGTTGTAAGTGCGTTTGCGCTGGTGTGCACGCGTTTTAACCCGAATAACCAAGTTTTAGTCTGTGTAAGCATGTGTGTGCATATTAGCTGCTGTGCGCGTGTTTGCGCTTGTGTGCGCGGTGCTCCCCCCTGAGGAAACAGAAAGGAAAAAGGAAGCACAACAAATAGTAGGAAGCTACCAGGGAGTACTAGCAGAGCTAGCAGGTGAAAACAATCAGAATCAGGCAATTACACAGGCAGTACACTAGCCCAGCCCAGCCTAGCACTTAAAACTCTGCAAACAACAGTCCATTATGTTTCTCACAACAGACACTGCAGTAAGCTAATAGAAGTGAAAACTGAAAAAGGTTTACTGAGATAAAGAAATGTTAGGGGCTGCCTTTGCTGTTATAAGGTGACATATGCAACATGCTGAGGGTGGTGACAATGTAAATGCTTCTGGACAACCCACAGTGAGGAGACGGAGAAGAGTATACAGGCCCAGGGTAACCTACCAGGGGCTACATGAGCTGGAGATAGTGGAGCGCTATAGAGTGGACAGAGACCTCCTGCAGCAAATTGTTGAGCTGTGCAGGCCACGCCTCACACACAGAACCAACAGAGGGGAACCCATCCCAGTGGAAACCAAGGTATGTGTTGGCCTAAGAATATTAGCAACAGGTACCTTCCAGAGACCAACTGGTGGTATGATGGGGATATCACAGGCATCAGCATCCAGGGTACTACACCAGTTCCTGGATGCCATGTCAGCACATGTCGGTGATCATGTATATTTCCCCAATTCCCATGAGGTATTGGTTAGCAATATGCATCTCTTCCAGCAAATAGCAGAATACCCTGTGGTAGTGGGTGCAATAGACTGCACGCACATATGCATCAAAGCACCAGCCGACGAGCGGGGTAGGGTCTACTTCAACCGCAAGGGCTTCCCCTCCATCAACTGCCAGGTCATGTGTGATGCCCAGGGCATAATACTGAATGTGTGTGCAGGCTGCCCTGGAAGCTATCATGATTCCCATATCTGGCATCTGATGCAGCTGTACCAGACATTTGCCAATGGGGACATCCCACATGGTCACCTAGTGGGGGATGCTGGCTATGCACTGGAGCCGTGGCTGATGACACCCATCAGAAATGCACACACACCTGAACAGGAACACCATAATGAGGCACACGCACAAACAATAATGTAATAGAGCCTGTGTTTAGGCTGCTCAAGTCATGGTTCCGGTGCCTGGACACATCTGGTGGAGCCTTGCAGTACTCACCAACTACATGTACCCAAATTGTCATGGTATGTGCTATGCTACATAATATGATCCTGCAAAAACAACCACAGCAGGACCAGCATAGGCCTGGGCCAAACAGCCCCCCACCATTGCCAAGGCCATCACAGACAGAGCATGACTTGGAGGAGGAACAACCTGAGCCTGCCGCAGTAGGCAGAAGGAGGCATGCCCAGTATGCTTTGGCCTTGGCAAAGAGGCAACGCATAGCACATACACTGGCTCAGTAGGAACTCTGGAAATGATACCTCTCTCTGACTCACACATATAGTAAAAGGGATGCCTAAGTTGACACTACCTGCTTTCAAACATGTACAGGGAGTGTACTATGTGCATCCGACATAGGTAGCCCTGCAGCACCACCTAAGGCATGATTGCCATGTGTTAAGCAATATAAAGCAGTGCTAAACAGCATTTACCACCATGTAGTATATGCAAACAAAATCGCACACACCAACTAGCACAACTGTGGTCAATGTTGAGTAATATTGGGCAACGTCCAGCAATGTTGGTGAATATTGAGCAATGTCGGACAAGCCTGGTCTAAGTAGGGCATAGCTGAACAAAAGCCAACATGCTCATATTTGCTTAACTGGCCCTTAAGCAGTCTGGTCTGCTCAGTATGAAAATATAAAGCAGTGATGGGCCTCGAGCCTAGGATACTGTGCACTATAGTCAAAGTACTGAAACACTAAACCATGACAGTATTGCAGTGGTCAGCCTGTATGAAGGAATGTTGATAAGTCTATGCAAAGTATCTCATGGAAACCCTGCAGGCACAACATAATCCTTGTCGAGTTATGACACAAAGGTGAGTCCTGCAGTAAGAACAGAACCTGACTTCCAACACACATAGTATAAATGTTAATATTGGTCATGTTCACACACATCAACAAATGTAGTGGACCTCAGATAGCAACATACTGAAAGGTCACACTGGGCACGCTCACACACTTGAATAAATGAGACAAATGTCAGGCAACAAAACACGGAATGGCTGAACTGGGCATGCTCACACACTTAGGCCATGTCTGAGTACAGCAGTGGGCCACGCATATCTGGCAGTTCCATGTGTTAACCCAGGAACCTGTCACTATACAGCAATCCACCCTGTGCACACAGTTATATGACAACAGACACATCTATAATATAGTGGAACCCTGTCATAATCAAATATGTTCTGCAGATACCAAAGTTGTTCATAGAAACTGGTAAAGCAAAGACAATAAAGACCTGCAAAGAGTATCAGCAATAAACATTGTGCATCTTGAACATTAGCATAGGTTCAGAGGTCGATACTAGGCTATCTGCCTTAGGGCATGTACAAGCCTAGCCAGAGTGTGTTTGGCATTCGCAACCCTGTCAGATTACTACACTGTGTGTGTGAATAGTAGGTCACACAAGATAGCCCATGTATGTTTAGGCTAGTGTGCCTCTGTCTAGCAGGGACACAGAAGATATCCCAGGGGTAAACATATGATCACCCATACAGTCATCAATATGTCTCCTGTAGGTGGTCAGTGGGTGGCTCTGCCTATGTGAAATTGGGATTACATTCTGGAGTGAGTGGAGCCTCTGGGATAAGAATCTGTCCCTCCAGCATGTCCTATTAACATCTGTGCTGAGGTATATGGCCCTGGAGTGTGTAGCTACAATGGAGTTGGATATCCTGAGGTGGAGCATGTCCAGTAATTCTGGGTTGGGTATATCTGTAAACAACAGGCACACATCATATCCGAGTAGGTGGTAAGCAACTGAGTAGAGCTGGAGTTACTGCATCCGAACTGTGCAGGACATCTGTGTGAGTCCCTAGATCTGCTTGGTGAGGAACTTCTGTGGCCAGTACAGTTGCTGCAGGTGTCAGGTAAGGTACACCCCAAATGTGGCATTGTAACCAAGCATGGATGTGATGAGTATAGGGGCACAATGACCTCACTCGATCTAGATGTGAAACCATATGGGATAAGGTGGCCCACATAGAAGATGTGTCCAACCACTTTGGCAACGTGAATGTCAAAGGCGACAGTACGAACAAGTCATGTCCCCAAACCCCTAACAACTCCTACCACATGTAATGGAGTACTACCTATGTGGTAATGTGTGGGCATGTTGTTATTCCCAAAGGGGATGACTATGCAACTAATGGCATTTAGCTGTAGGCCATGGCTCAGGCACCAGTCATCCATCTCTGTGAGACCCTGTTTGAGTATGCATGTGGCAGCTGGAGAGTTGATCATGGCACCCAGTTTGCAGTCAAGTTCAAACATGTTCAGCCATATTCCCCCTGTGGTAGCCTGTACATCAGACAAATATATATAGAACAAGAGAGGTCCCAGGACCGAGCCATGTGGGATGCCATATGTATCTGGTGTATAGTCAGACTTGGCACCTGCAATTCTGACCATGTGGGTGCTATCCCTGATCCAGGTATCAATCCATCGTGTGAGATATGTGTCCATATCGACGCTGGTGAGCCTATGCATAATGGCCCAGTGGGTTATTGTGTTGAAGGGTTTTGCAAGGTTCAGGTAGGCTGTGTGGACAACCGTCCCTATGTCGATGGACCTGTTAGCCGTTTAAAGAATACAAACAGGTTCAAGAGGCAAGATCTGCCCACAACAACGCTGAAATGTGTAGGACACAGTGTCTGTAGGTTCCCGATGTCTATGTGTATGAGTCCCATGACAATACGCTCCATATCTTTGCAGAACAGGCTAGTTAGGCTTATAGGGCAATATTGTCTGTGGTCCGTTGTGGCACCAACTCTGTGGAGTGGGACCACTGTCACTGTATGCCATTCCTTGGGTACGTATCCTGTAGCAACTCTGATATTGAACAGTGATGTAATGTGAGGGTTACGTCTGTCACGAAGCTCATGTAAGATGCAGTCTGGGACACCGTATGGTCACATTGATACTGTGATGTATGCTTTGGGGAGGGCAGCACTCACCTGTTACTGTGTGATGTCAGGGAGGTTATACTCTGTTGGGATGGATAGTTGCTCCTTAGGGGGGATGGGGGGAGACATCTGCACTGAACCTGTTTGCCAGGATGTTGGCAATGCCAGTGGGTTCAGGGTAAGTTTAGTCAGTATGCAGTAACTCACAGCATATCAGTGAGTGTCCACCCAGGTTCCTGACATAACTGAAGAAGGCTGTGTGATAGTCCTACATGTCTGGTGCAATTGTCCGGTAGAAGCGGCCCTTAGAAAAGTTCATGAGTGATCATAGCTGTCTGCTAGTACAGATCACAGATGCCTTCCCAGTCTGGGATTGTGCTCTATCATGTAGTAGCTTCCTCCTGACATTGTACAGCTTATTAATGGCTGGGGTCTAACAGACAGGTCTCCTGCCATTGGAGTAGTGAGTCCTGTTGTTATTTGGGATAGCACAATCCATGCAGTCTACTAGGTGTCCATAGAATGTGTATGTAAAGGATTCAGCAGTGTGAGCCATATTTGCCACTGTCTCAGGGTCTCTGAAGGATACCACCTTGCTTTGGTGAAGTGAGACATTGGCTCATGAGAAGTTCACCAAGATTACCCAGGATGGGTGTGTGTATATGTATGTCCAGTGAGATACATGTATGTTCTGACCTTTCCAATGAGGGGTATATTGCTGGTGTGTAACATAGAGTCCCCATGTTGGTGATGATCAGGTCCAATATGTATTCCCCCTTGTGGCTGTACTGACTGGTTGTGCCATAGCATATAAGTCTACAAATTGTAGCGACTGTTGGGTGAGGGTGTTGGGGCTTGAGTAGTATCCCCAGTCAATATTTGTGTATATGAAGTCACACAATATAATGGTGTTTGTGGAGACCTTCATATTCTCCATAGTTCCCATGAAAGCCGAGTGTGGTTCCTGAGTTTGGGAGGGTGGCCTGTAGCAGGCAACAAACTGAAAGGCAGTTTTGCACAATGGTAGTTGTATATGTATGGTCTGTGATGCTTTGTGCAGTGCTACTAACCCGGAGGTGTGTGTATCTGTGATGTATATGGATACTCCCCCTAGTTGTGTTGTCTGTTCCAAGTCTTGTTGTCAGAAAGCATGGTATGAAACATAACCTGGTAGTGCTGGTGTGCATAAGCGAGCCTGAACCAGGCATCTGTTAGTGCACAGATATCACTATCCTCCCTACTGAGGACAGTCCTGAGTGGCCGCAATATGAGGGTAACACTTCGGGTGTTGAGCAGCATTACCCTTAGTTTCATTTAACCTGTAATGTCTATGGAAGTGGGTTTGTCTTTTGAGCCCTGCTTAAAAAAGGCACTATGGTGGTAGCAAGAGCCTTAGCCAGCATTCGAAAGTCCAAGGGTGACAGGTGCAAGCTGTCCATAGTGAAGCTACATGGCATGTTGAGCATGTCACCATAGGCTGACAGACACTGTATCCCCTATGAATGAAACAAATTTGTTAGGCAACTGTTAAACGTGATATGTGTGTCTGTATACTGTGACATCATAATTGGTGGGTGTAAGATGCTAGACAAGGTCAGGGTCATACTGGCCTGGGCTACATGATCAGAGTGTTCCTCCATGTATCATGTCATGTGGTCTAGGGAGTAACATCTGAGGTTTTACGCACCAGCATAGACAATGATGGTGCCAGTCCTGTACTTGCTTTGGAGTGACCTGACTGCCTGTGTTAAGCGGCATATCCTGGCACCCGACAGACAGCCCAAAGTGACTATTCCCATGTTAGGACTGGTGAGTGGTATGTCAGTGTGTCTGACAATAAGTGTCACCTATTACAAGTATATTAGGTCTGTTGTTTAGCCCGAAGGGCAGTGACTGTGTGGCACACTGACATTGTGAACTATGTGATATGTGGGTATTGTAGTGGGGTAGCAGTTGTGTGTGTGTGTGTGTCTGCTTTGGAGGTCTCTGCTGCTTAGGCAGAGTACATTTACAGCATCTGAGTATGTCTATGTGTGATAATGTGGTTTGAGTGCTGTTGCTAGAGGATATGTGAGACTGATATGTGGTGTGTGTGGTTACCTTCACCACCTGATAGACTGTGCCAGTCATGGGTCGAGAGAGTTCAGCACCCTGTATGTCTATATAGGTGCATCTCACACATATATCTGAGTTTGTTGGGAGGAGGAGAGGGTTGTCTGTGTACATGAGGCAGATGTGACATTGTGTCAATATCACAATATCCACCAGCTGGACTGGAGAGTACACACAAACCTGACCCCTGGACATGCCAGGATATTATGATGACATACTCTGTAGCCTGATCACAAAGGATCAGTAGGGTGTTAAGCATGTAAAAGAGTATAACAGGGATTAGTGCTCATGTTTGTTGGTGTTTTGTAAAGAGTAGCTGAGAAGGAGTCCAGACTGAGTCATGACACCTCCTTCAGCTATGTCATAAATAGCAATGTACACACATATATGCCCTGAGTCAGGGCCAACTGTACCTGACTGACAATGCCGACATCCTAACAGACAGGCCCATATGTACATACCCACCTCCCACTGACAATAGTCCATATCATCATACCAGGAGATATCACATATAGAATGGATGAGCAGCTACCCCCACTGCCAAAAGCATGGCAGCAAGTGGAATACATTGATTCCCAATATGTGTCATGCACAAACTACAGAACAAACAGACCCTGCACCTGAACAGTCAGCTGAGCCTCATCCCTACACAGGATGTGGAACCGTTGAATGTGTCACAGCTACATATGGCACTCCCCACAAGTGATGGTGCACAACACACCATGGGAAGTCAAGTCCAGTATGCCTATGAAGTCTGATCTGCAAGGTCATGGAGTCCATCATGGTTGCAGTCATAAACAGAGCTATTGGAAGCTGACATACACACAACCCTACCAAATGTGGTATGTTCATGTGCGGATCATGGTTCCCAAACATGCTAGACTGTTTGCAAGGCAGCCACCCAGGACATACATCAATGAACACATCTACACATGTGTCACATAGACTTTGAATAGCCCTTTATCAACATCCCAGACACATGTAGTATCCACAAAACCATCAAGCTGTGCATAAATATGTGTTGACATATGACAGAATGTCAATTGTCCACAGAAAGATCACACAAGATAAGAATTATGAGGTCTTGTTCAAGCTGTTGACACCTGCTGACCCACATGGACCATTCCTGGAATGGCATAAAACAAAGTGTACACACATCACCATGTCCAGTCTGATGATGTCACCATCCTATAAATACAAACAAAGAAGGTTCAAGGAACTCAACACTAGAAGAAAGACAGCACCAAAAACTGTTCCCAGAACAAACCACGATCCATGAATATGTCACAAAGAACTTCTTTTATTGAAATACAAAACGAAGGTTGAGCGCTTTCATCTACCCAATGTAGATTTCATCAGAACACTGAATATATCAAACCTTGTCTCTTAAATACTTTAAAATTCCCGCCTAAAACACCACCTGACCAATTAAACTACCATTAAGTTTTAAAGACATAAGAACATAGATTTGGTAAAACCCATATAAACAGCCTTCTAAATATTATCAGTATTAATAATGGTTAAAAAATGCCTAAAACAGCATCAAAATTCAATCATATAATAAAAGTTCTCTATCGGTGGAATATGAACCATACCCCAACTCTAATAATACATACTAGATGAATGTTTCATATAAAATATGACAAATGCATGGAGTGCATAAAAGGAACAATATCAAATGTAAGATATAATCCTACAGAAAATACTAATTACATAACAAATACAATATATAGTTATGACCTGCCTAAATATATTGTGCATTACCAAAGTATATAAATGCCTATATTTAACAATGAAAAATTATTTTATATACATATTTGATTGAGTGTATATGTAAATATGTCTATATGTCTCTCTCTGACAAAACTACAACATTGTTAATTTCTTATAAGGGGCTTAGTAGGAATATTTTTATTGATACCTGGTGGAATTGCCGCATTTAGCTTTAACTGCCATTTGATCTCTTTTTTCCCCAAAATTGCCTTGATGTTACCCCCCCTGGGGTTGTTCCTAACTACTTCAAGAATGGCAAATTTGAAGGTGTTACAACCAGCACTACCAGCTAAATGTCTGTATAGTGCATTATTCATATCCTTCTTTTTTTATACAATACAAATGATCGTAAATTCTATTACGTAATTTCCTCTCCGTTTTTCCAACATAAAGCTTGGACAGGACATGCACTTTCCTATATAGACAACATGTTGGGTCTGGCAATTTCCCTTTCAAAGATAAATCCTACTTCTAATAATATTCTCTAAACTAATACACTCCACTTGTAAAATGGAAGGGCACTGGTTGCAGTGTCCGCATTGCTTAGTCCCTGTCCTATGGGTGTTCCCGGAATTATCTCTGTGATTAGACCTAATGTCAATCATTTTTTTGAAATTCATCCCTGTTTTATATACATATGTTGGTTCCTCACCCACTCTATCACAAATTCCTTCATCACTAGTAAGAATATTCCATTTACTATCTACAATATTTCTCACTTCCCCTACGTGATGTCCAAATTGTATTATATATGACCTGTGATATCCTGATGTACTACATTCATTTGCACTGGTTGACAATAAACACTTGCCCAAGATAGGTATATATTTATTACCCCATTCTCATATAACATATTCGGTGATGTCCTTGATCATGGCCTCAGGATAACCTCTCTGTCTAAATAGTTTGCCAATAAAGGCCATCTCAAGAATCATATCTTCCTTTCTTGAGGTCATCCTGGCAGCCCTTATGCATTGCCCCTTTAAAATACTTATTTTCTGCGTATAGGGATGATTACTGGAAAACTCTAAATAGGCATTGCAAAAAGTGTCTTTCCTATAGATCTTAGACTGAAAAGTGTGTCCATCGCTGAATATGTAAGTGTCAAGATAATTTATTCCCGTCTTACTAATGTTATAAGTAAATTGCAAGTAGGAAGTACTACCATTGATGTAATCGATGAAATTCATCAATTTCTCCTCATCCCCCTTCCAAAGGATGAATAAGTCATCCAGGTACCTGACATAACAACATATGTACTCCTTCCAGGGTGATTCCAATACAAATTCCTCCACCCAATCCAATAGGACGAGATTGGCATATATGGGGGCACAAGCAGCCCCCATAGCTACACCCGCTATTTGTTTGTAATACTCCCCTTCAAAGAATATGAAGTTATTATCTAGCACAATATTGATGAATTCTGTTAGTATATTGATCTTGTCCCACTGTAATAGACTGTATTTATTCAGGCTGTTAATAAATAGAGTCACCCCATCCGCTTTAGGTATGCATGAAAACAAATCCTTTACATCTATGGTAACAAATAATAAATTGGGGTCCCATATGTCTTGTTTGAACTTCCCTAAAAATTCCCAGGAGTCCTTAGTAATGTGTGGTATCAACTTGTAGATATGCTTTAACCATTGATCAATGACCTTACCAAATGGAAAGGCCTTGCTAAGACTTCCTGAGATAATGGGTCTAAAAGGAGGATCCTTAATGTTTTTGTGTATTTTGGGAATTCCTAATATAGTTGCCATTATGGGCTACTCTACTTTTAAAAAATTGTACAGTTCAAACGTGATTCGATCGTCCAATAGAAATTCTTCTAGATAAAGGTCAATTCTTCTATGGGCAATATTTATCTGATTGATAGAAGTTACTTCATATTGTTCGGAATTATTCAAAATGTCAAATATTTTGGCAATATAATTATCCATATCATACAATACCACTCCACCCCCTTGTCTGCAGTCATAATCCTAATATTTTGAGAATATATAGAATCTAATAGGTTTTTGACTGCTACATTCCACTGGGAAGAATCACCTGATTTTTGTAAATTACCATATAGTTCATATATTTTCTTACTGGCCACCTTTTCAAAGGTTGATAGGGTATTGTGCATGGGTGGAGTGAAATTACTTTTCTTCTTTAAGCAGTCCATTTTTGAATGCTGATCAGCTGAATTTTGAAAAAATATACCCAAATTTATCTTTCTCAAGAATAACTTGAACTCAACTAAAGTATCAGCCAGATCAAACTTCCTTCTAGGAATATATGTCATACCTTTCGAAAATGTATCAACGTGTTCAATATTTATGGGGTATTGTGTGTAATTATATATTTTGAAGTCTCCTACACTATATACCACCCCATCAGTGACCCTAATACTAGTAGGTTCACCTTCCTGTACTAGTAACCCCTGTGGGGATTCCTTGTTCTTCGATCCCCTTGTCTCCGTCTGTTTACTTGCCATTTGTAGTTGCCCTTCCACTTTTTTCTTGCTCTAAAAAATCTTCCCCATGGCATTCCTCTCTATCAAGATCATTGGACATGTAGTCCACATCATTGCCCCTATCACGTCTATCAGGGTTAACATTAATTCTTTTGTTCCAATTGTAGGCAGTTTCATTTTCATATTGTCTTGTTTCCCTTAGAAATTTTTTGCATTTTCTATCAAACATTTTTTTACTACTACTTTCTACATAGTGAAATTGCTTGGCATGCAATTTCTCCCACTGTGGGTACAATAAATCATTGGTTATAGCAACATTGAGTTCTTCTACATCTTTTAATAATGTACTCAACTTGTTGTCATTGCAGGATATTATGAACTCCATAAATTGCCTACCAAAACCGTCAAACATTTTATTACAAGTCAATATATAGGTCTCATTTAGTTATATCCCAATGGGCTGTTTAAAAAAACGTAGACCCATAGGGACAATGCCACAGTCCACACATTTGCGTAAATATGAATTATCCATCTGCAAGGCTTTTATCTGGTTAAGCTTCTTTCCGAAGCTAAAAATCATGTCCTTTAAAGTGATGTCTTGTTCTTGTACAGTACTATGTTTCTTATGATTATCCATGGACCGGAAATCATAAGGCAGTTTTAAAAATGATCTAAATTGAAAGTAACTTTATTATTCATACCATCCATAGGTTCCAACATCTTTGGACTGTTGGATGTGGCAGTTTCTTTCATATTTACCAAGTTTGAACCCACTTGGGAAGAATAGGTGTGTGTGGGTTGCATACATTTAGGTTTAGCCCCTGACAAAACATACACATCCTCTGAAACCTCACCAGATGCAGTGGAAAGATTAAACTGATGCATGAGATTGCCAACGGTTCCATTACCAAAGAAAGTGCCATTGGACTGTGAATTGTTCCTTTTCAGGGCTTCTTGACCGTTTGGAATCTCCTCAGAACTACCACTTCCTATGTCGGAACGTGGTGATGTAATCCCCTCCATTTCAATTTTCTCCGAAGCTGTGCTGTTATATTGAAAGTGATTTCTGCATATTTACTGTATATTGCACTTTACTTCTAATTGTTGCTAAAAGCTTCTAATTGTTACAAATTGTTTCTGTAGGCTACACACTAAAGTGTGCTAGCCGATTTATAGCATTTATAGCATCTACTGTTTGTTTTTTCCCTTGTTTTCTGAAAAAAATATATATCTCTTGTTTTCCCGCTTTACTGAGCTAGAGCAGTCCAGTTTCAGAGTTGCTGATCCCTGGGCTTTTGTTATAGTTCCTGTTACTGATTCATAGCCTTATTTGGAAGGAGGGAAGTTTCTTTGCTTACCAGTGGGAGTGGGAAGCACTGAGCAACCTGTTAGTCCAATTTGGTGAAGTTTCAGCCAGTAACTTGTAGTCCATTGGTCATTTTGGGCCAGTTCCTAGCTTTTTTCAGCCCCCTGATATAAAACACGCTAAACGCGCGTTAGCGCGATTTAGCGCGGAGTTGCCACTGTATCACACAAGAGCAGCGGCGGTTAATCAGGGTTAAACTATTCGGGCTACCTAAAGTCCACTCTTCAAATTTTCCCTTAAGACAGCCTTCCTTGAACTGTACTACCGATCTAACCTGCGTATCCTATAACTAAAAAGTTCATCTCTACTTGATTCCCAAGTAGACTATTCTCTATCTGTAAAGCCTAGCACTTGCTCCTACAGTACTTTTCACCTTGATATAGCACTTTTATTATAGATAGTACCCCACCAGCCTAAAACCCCTTTCTCGATCACCCACATCCCCCGGAGTCTTTTTCCAAGTTTTTTGTCTATTCCTTCTAGCATGTTGAGGGACCAGTTGCTATTGTCCTCTCCTGCTCAGCTGGTGAACCTGGGAATATTGAGGCAATGTTACAATTGCCTCATGTACACAGACAACCCTCTCCTTCTCCCACAAAACACAAATACATGAGAGAGATGCAAATATACAGCCAAACTGGAGGCTGAGCTCTCTCAACATAGGACTGGCAAGACCAGTCAGGAGGAGAAGGTAACCACACACACCACATATCCAGTCTCACATAGTACTATCAAAACTTCAAATCATACACATAAACACACTAAGACATACTCGGAGGCTCTGATCAAAAATCTACCAAAACAGCAGAGGCCACCAAAGCAGACACCCAAACAACTACCACCTCAGGACACAACACATGCAACACATAGACCACACAGTCAGTGTGCCAAACAGTCACAGCCCTTAAGGCCAAACACATTGCCAGACACACTCGTCATTGGTGACTCCATAGTCAGACACACTGACGTCCTGCTCACCAGATTGAGTAAGGAGAAGGTCACAGTAAGCTGCCTGTTGGGCGCTAGAATCCACCACATAACGCAAGCACTCAGGTCTCTCAACAGCAGGTACAAGTACGACTCAGTCATTGTCCACGCTGGTGTAAACGACCTGAGATGTACCTCCTTGGACTACATGAAAAGAGACATTGAGGAGCTCTCTGATTATGTAGCCCAGGCAGGTATGACCCTGACCTTGAGCAGTATCCTACCTTCACCAAGAATGATGCCACAATACAGAGATAAAATGATCAGCTTTAATAATTGGCTTAAACTCTGGTGTCATTCAAAGGGGATCCAATATCTGCCTGCCTGGGATGACATGCAGGACAAGCCACGCTGCTTCGCAAGGGACGGCTTGCACCTGTCACCCCTGGGCTTCCGGATATTGGCAAAGGCTCTTGCCACTCCCATAGTGCCTTTTTTAGGCAAGGCTCAAATTCTAAACCTACCACCCTAGAACACAAAAAAGGAAGAAAACTAAGGGTAATGCTGCTCAATGCCAGAAGTCTCAACCTCAAGATGCACGCACTCGAGGCCCTTCTCAGTATGGAGAACATCAATGTCTGTGCTGTGACTGAAACCTGGTTCAAGGCTCCTGAGAGCACCCCAGCACTATCAGGTTTTACCTCATATCATGCGTTCCGGCCCCAAAATCCGGACAACACCAAGAAAGGAGGGGGGGGTCCATATTCATCAAGGACACCCACTCCTCAAGGTTGGTGGCAACACACAATGCATCGGAGACCATCCAGGTGCAATTAACCATAGGCAAGACTGCTCTGCAAATTGTAGCATGTTACAGGCCACCCTCTCAAACTCAGGAACCTCACATAGCTTTCCTGAAAACACTGTAAGGGATAAATGTATCTCCAAACACCATCATACTAGGTGACTTCAACTACCCAAATATAGACTGGGATCACTACTCAAGCCCAAACACTCTAGCCCAAAGGTTCCTGGAGTTCATAAACTCAAATGCCATGGAACAACTAGTCACCATCCCCACAAGAGGTGAAAACATACTTGATCTCATCATCACGAATATGGGTTCACAATGTTCAACACCAAAAGTATACCCCTCACTGGTGAGATCAGATAATAAACTAATCTCACTGGAGGTCCTCATCCCGCCCCCACCTGAGACAAAAAAGACCACAGTGAAAAACTTCTCAAAAGCCGACTTCACACTTCTAAAGACTAGTGTGGTCTCCTTTAAGGCCCCCGAGCCGGCGGTAAACATTACTCAAACCGCTGAATCACTTACAAATGCCTTCTACCAGCACCTACAGGACTGCATGGATCAGGCAATCCCAAACAAAACAAAGACTCTTTGTACCAAAGGCAAGCGTCCAGTCTGGTGGACCCCAGCCATAAACAAGCTCTACAACAAAAGGAGGAAGCTACTACAAGATAGAGCAAAATCCTTAAAAGGTAAGACACCTTTGATCATCATAAGTAAAAAACTAAGAGCTCTCATAAAATCATCCAAGGCAAACTTTGAGAGAAAAATCGCTAAGGACTCAAAAGACAATCATAAGGCCTTCTTTAGCTATGTTAGAAACCTGGGAGGAAACTCCGAGATATGCTCAGAATTAGTTCAAAATGATGGGAAAATTACTGAACCTACAGACATTGCCAACATACTGGCTGACAGGTTCAGTGCAAACTTCTCCCCCCCAAAAGGAGAGATATCTATACCAGAGGATTGTAGCCCCCCAAACATCTCTAACGCCCAGGTGAAAACTGCTCTCTCCAAGGTGAAAAACACAGCATCCATGGGACCGAATGGTGTCCCCGGCTGTGTGCTCCACGAACTCAATGAGGAATTAAACCCGCAGTTAGGACAGCTGTTTAATCTTAACCTCACCTCAGGATATGTACCCAAGGAGTGGCGCACGGCAACTGTGGTCCCACTTCACAAAGGCGGTGCCTCCACCGACCCAGGAAATTACCATCCCATCAGCTTGACAAGCCTGATCTGCAAAGCCATGGAGAGGATCATAATGGAACTCATAAATAAAGACATAGGGAACTTGCAGACTTTGGATCCAACCCAGTTTGGCTTTGTCAAAGGCAGATCATGCCTTTTAAACTTGGTTGACTTTTTCGAAACAGTAACCAAGGCCATTGATGAGGGAAAGGCAGTACATACAGCCTACCTCGACCTGGCAAAGGCTTTCGACACAATACCCCACTCAGGTATCATTGAAAAACTCATCAGTTTAAATGTAAACCCATACATCACAAGATGGGTTGCAAACTGGCTAAGTGACAGAACCCACAGGGTCAGAGCTGCTGGTGCCCTGTCAGACTCAAAGCCTGTCACAAGTGGTGTCCCACAGGGCTCAGTCCTGGGCCCACTCTTGTTCGGCATCTACTTTTCTGAAGTACAAGCAAACACAGGAGGGTTATGGCTGACAAAGTTTGCAGATGACTGCAAACTGGGTGCCATAGTCGAAAACACATCTGACACAGATATCCTTCAGAAGGGTCTCACAGAAACGGATAACTGGTGCCAGAGCCATGGCCTAAAGTTAAACGCCAAGAAATGCATAGTCATACCCTTCGGGAAAAACAAGGTTACCCCTAGCTACCATATAGGTGGCAATCCACTGAGCACAGAAGACGTTATCAGGGATCTGGGGACCCAGGTTGACAGTAACCTTTCGTTTGACACTCACGTTGCTAAAGTAGTTAGGAAGACCTTCTACGTTGCCCACTTGATCATGAATGGTTTCACATCTAGATCAAGGGAGGTCATCGTCCCCCTGTACTCATCACTCATCAGATCGATGATTGAGTACAATGCCCCATTCGGAATGTATTTGACCCAACACCTGCAGCAGCTGGAAAGGTCCCAAAAGTTCCTCACCAAAAGGAGAAAGGGTCTCAAAAATATGTCTTATGCTGCCTGACTGAAAGAACTTCAGCTCTATTCAGTCGCTTACCGCTTGCTCAGAGGTGACCTGTGTCTGACATACAAGGCCATGTCAAACCCAGACTTGATGAACATGCTTCACCTCAAAAAATCTAGATCCCTCAGAACCACAAGGGCGGGAGACTTAAACCTTGACACGGTTATTAATAGGACGTGCTGGACGGACAGATTCATCACCCAGAGACTCCCTATGCTGTGGAACAAAATCCCGGTACATGTGAGGCAGAGCACCTCACTGGCCTTGTTCAAGAGAAATCTTGACCAATGGATGGGAGATCGCAGATATACCCCAAGGATTACCTCAGTGTCACTGCTTGACAGAGGCACAGCAAAATAATGGGCATAGTTTTCTTCAAACTAAAGGGGTGGCGAAAGCCACAAAACTCTGGGCTAGGCTTATAAATGCCCATGGGCAGATAGCCTAGTATAAACCTATGAACCTATGAACCTATGACAGGCGATGTCATCATTTCCAACAACCGGGTGATTTCACCCTTTAGAATCACTAGTTCTGAGTGTATTTTGTCCACTTCATCTCTCCTGACAGGAGAGAAGTTGCAGGATTTATCCCCAGTGGAATCCATGGCTGACGACAAATACCAACAATGAAGGTTCAAGGAACTCAACACTAGAAGAAAGACAGCACCAAGCACAAAAAACTGTTCCCAGAACAAACCACGATCCACGAATATGTCACAAAGAACTTCTTTTATTGAAATACAAAACGAAGGTTGAGCGCTTTCATCTACCCAATGTAGATTTCATCAGAACACTGAATATATCAAACCTTGTCTCTTAAATACTTTAAAATACCCGCCTAAAACACCACCTGACCAATTAAACTACCACTAAATTTTAAAGACATAAGAACATAGATTTGGTAAAACCCATATAAACAGCCTTCTCAATATTATCAGTATTAATAATGGTTAAAAAATGCCTAAAACAGCATCAAAATTCAGTCATATAATAAAAGTTCTCTATCGGTGGAATATGAACCATACCCCAACTCTAATAATACATACTAGATGAATGTTTCATAAAAAATATGACAAATGCATGGAGTGCATAAAAGGAACAATATCAAATGTAAGATATAATCCTACAGAAAATACTAATTACGTAACAAATACAATCTATAGTTATGACCTGCCTAAATATATTGTGCATTACCAAAGTATATAAATGCCTATATTTAACAATGAAAAATTATTTTATATACATATTTGATTGAGTGTATATGTAAATATGTCTATATGTCTATCTCTGACAAAACTACAACATTGTTAATTTCTTATAAGGGGCTTAGTAGGAATATTTTCATTGAAACCTGGTGGAATTGCTGCATTTAGCTTTAACTGCCATTTGATCTCTTTTTCCCCCAAAATTGCCTTGATGTTACCCCCCCTGGGGTTGTTCCTAACTACTTCAAGAATGGCAAATTTGAAGGTGTTACAACCAGCACTACCAGCTAAATGTCTGTATAGTGCATTATTCATATCCTTCTTTTTTATACAATACAAATGATCGTAAATTCCATTACGTAATTTCCTGTCCGTTTTTCCAACATAAAAACTTGGACAGGACATGCACTTTCCTATATAGACAACATGTTGGGTCTGGCAATTTCCCTTACAAAGATAAATCCTACTTCTAATAATATTCTCTAAACTAATACACTCCACTTGTAAAATGGAAGGGCACTGGTTGCAGTGTCCACATTGCTTAGTCCCTGTCCTATGGGTGTTCCCGGAATTATCTCTGTGATTAGACCTAATGTCAATCATTTTTTTGAAATTCATCCCTGTTTTATATACATATGTTGGTTTCTCACCCACTCTATCACAAATTCCTTCATCACTAGTTAGAATATTCCAATTACTATCTACAATCTTTCTCACTTCCCCTACGTGATGTCCAAATTGTATTATATATGACCTGTGATATCCTGATGTGCTACATTCATTTGCACTGGTTGACAATCAACACTTGCCCAAGATAGGTATATATTTATTACCCCATTTTCGTATAACATATTCGGTGATGTCCTTGATCATGGCCTCAGGATAACCTCTCTGTCTAAATAGTTTGCCAATAAAGGCCATCTCAAGAATCATATCTTCCTTTCTGGAGGTCATCCTGGCAGCCCTTATACATTGCCCCTTTAAAATACTTCTTTTCTGCGTATAGGGATGATTACTGGAAAACTCTAAATAGGCATTGCAAAAAGTGTCTTTCCTATAGATCTTAGACTGAAAAGTGTGTCCATCGCTGAATATGTAAGTGTCAAGATAATTTATTCCCGTCTTACTGATGTTATAAGTAAATTGCAAGTAGGAAGTACTACCATTGATGTAATCGATGAAATTCATCAATTTCTCCTCATCCCCCTTCCAAAGGATGAATAAGTCATCCAGGTACCTGACATAGCAACATATGTACTCCTTCCAGGGTGATTCCAATACAAATTCCTCCTCCCAATGCAATAGGATGAGATTGGCATATATGGGGGCACAAGCAGCCCCCATAGCTACACCCGCTATTTGTTTGTAATACTCCCCTTCAAAGAATATGAAGTTATTATCTAGCACAATATTGATGAATTCTGTTAGTATATCAATCTTGTCCCACTGTAATTGACTGTATTTTTTCAGACTGTTAATAAATCGAGTCACCCCATCTGCTTTAGGTATGCACGAAAACAAATCCTTTACATCTATGGTAACAAATAATAAATTGGGGTCCCATATGTCTTGTTTGAACTTCCCTAAACAGTCCTAGGAGTCCTTAATAATGTGTGGTATCAACTTGTAGAAATGCTTTAACCATTGATCAATGACCTTACCAAATGGAAAGGCCTTGCTACGACTTCCTGAGATAATGGGTCTAAAAGGAGGATCCCTAATGTTTTTGTGTATTTTGGGAATTCATAATATAGTTGCCATTATGGGGTACTCTACTTTTAAAAAATTGTAAAGTTCAAATGTAATTTGATCATCCAATAGAAATTCTTCTAGATAAAGGTCAATTCTTCTATGGGCAATATTTATCTGATTGATAGAAGTTACTTCATATTGTTCGGAATTATTCAAAATGTCAAATATTTTGGCAATATAATTATCCATATCATACAATACCACTACACCCCCCCTTGTCTGCAGTCATAATCCTAATATTTTGAGAATATATAGAATCTAATAGTTTTTCGACTGCTACATTCCACCGGGAAGAATCACCTGATTTTTGTAAATTACCATATAGTTGATATGTTTTCTTACTGACCACCTTTTCAAAGGTTGATAGGGTATAGCGCATGGGTGGAGTGAAATTACTTTTCTTCTTTAGGCAGTCCATTTTTGAATGCTTATCAGATGAATTTTGAAAAAATATACCCAAATTTATCTTTCTCAAGAATAACTTGAACTCAACTAAAGTATCAGCCAGATCAAACTTCCTTCTAGGAATATATGTCATACCTTTCGAAAATGTATCAAAGTGTTCAATATTTATGGGGTATTGTGTGTAATTATATATTTTGAAGTCTCCTACACTATATACCACCCCATCAGTGACCCTAATACTAGTAGGTTCACCTTCCTGTACTAGTAACCCCTGTGGGGATTCCTTGTTCTTCGATCCCTTTGTCTCCATCTGTTTTCTTGCCATTTGTAGTTGCCCTTCCACTTTTTTTCTTGCTCTAAAAAATCTTCCCCATGGCATTCCTCTCTATCAAGATCATTGGACATGTAGTCCACATCATTGCCCCTATCACGTCTATCAGGGTTAACATTAATTCTTTTGTTCCAATTGTAGGCAGTTTCATTTTCATATTGTCTTGTATCCATTAGAAATTTTTTGCATTTTCTATCAAACATTTTTTACTACTACTTTCTACATAGTGAAATTGCTTTGCATGCAATTTCTCCCACTGTGGTTACAATAAATCATTGGTTATAGCAACATTGAGTTCTTCTACATCTTTTAATAATGTACTCAACTTGTTGTCATTGCAGGATATTATGAACTCCATAAATTGCCTACCAAAACCATCAAACATTTTATTACAAAACAATATATTGGTCTCATTTAGTTCTATCCCAATGGGCTGTTTAAAAAAACGTAGACCCATAGGGACAATGCCACAGTCCACACATTTGCGTAAATATGAATTATCCATCTGCAAGGCTTTTATCCTGTTAAGCTTCTTTCTGAAGCTAAAAATCATGTCCTTTAAAGTGATGTCTTGTTCTTGTACAGTACTATGTTTCTTATGATTATCCATGGACCGGAAATCATAAGGCAGACTGCCAAAAGAAGAAAAGTAATTTCACTCCACCCATGCGCTATACCCTATCAACCTTTGAAAAGGTGGCCAGTAAGAAAATATATGAACTATATGGTAATTTACAAAAATCAGGTGATTCTTCCCAGTGGAATGTAGCAGTCAAAAAATTATTAGATTCTATATATTCTCAAAATATTAGGATTATGACTGCAGACAAGGGGGTGGAGTGGTATTGTATGATATGGATAATTATATTGCCAAAATATTTGACATTTTGAATAATTCCGAACAATATGAAGTAACTTCTATCAATCAGATAAATATTGCCCATAGAAGAATTATCTAGAAGAATTTCTATTGGATGATCGAATCACGTTTGAACTGTACAATTTTTTACAAGTAGAGTACCCCATAATGGCAACTATAGTAGGAATTCTCAAAATACACAAAAACATTAGGGATCCTCCTTTTAGACCCATTATCTCAGGAAGTCGTAGCAAGGCCTTTCCATTTGGTAAGGTCATTGATCAATGGTTAAAGCATATCTACAAGATGATACCACACATTATTAAGGACTCCTGGGAATTTTTAGGGAAGTTCAAACAAGACATATGGGACCCCAATTTATTATTTGTTACCATAGATGTAAAGGATTTGTTTTCATGCATTCCTAAAGCGGATGGGGTGACTCGATTTATTAACAGTCTGAATAAATACAGTCAATTACAGTGGGACAAGATCGATATACTACATCATTACAATCATTTGTATTGTATAAAAAAGAAGGATATGAATAATGCATTATACAGACATTTAGCTGGTAGTGCTGGTTGTAACACCTTCAAATTTGCCATTCTTGATGTAGTTAGGAACAACCCCAGGGGGGGGAACATCAAGGCAATTTTGGGGGAAAAAGAGATCAAATGGCAGTTAAAGCTAAATGCGGCAATTCCACCAGGTATCAATGAAAATATTCCTACTAAGCCCCTTATAAAAAATTAACAATGTTGTAGTTTTGTCAGAGAGAGACATATAGACATATTTACATATACACTCAGTCAAATATGTATATAAAATAATTTTTCATTGTTAAATATAGGCATTTATATACTTTGGTAATGCACAATATATTTAGGCAGGTCATAACTATATATTGTATTTGTTATGTAATTAGTATTTTCTGTAGGATTATATCTTACATTTGATATTGTTCCTTTTATGCACTCCATGCATTTGTCATATTTTATATGAAACATTCATCTAGTATGTATTATTAGAGTTGGGGTATGGTTCATATTCCACCGATAGAGAACTTTTATTATATGACTGAATTTTGATGCTGTTTTAGGCATTTTTTAACCATTATTAATACTGATAATATTTAGAAGGCTGTTTATATGGGTTTTACCAAATCTATGTTCTTATGTCTTTAAAACTTAATGGTAGTTTAATTGGTCAGGTGGTGTTTTAGGCAGGAATTTTAAAGTATTTAAGAGACAAGGTTTGATATATTCAGTGTTCTGATGAAATCTACATTGTTTAGATGAAAGCGCTTAACCTTCGTTTTGTATTTCAATAAAAGAAGTTCTTTGTGACATATTCGTGGATCTTGGTTTGTTCTGGGAACAGTTTTTGGTGCTGTCTTTATCCTATAAATACAGCAGGAGAAGGGAATCCAGCCTGTAAAGCAAATAGCGCGCCGTGTTAATGCATCTCTCTCTAGTATCATCACATAGCTAAATAGGGCTTTGAATCCTGTAAACAGTGTGGGGGTGTGTGTATGTGTGCAGTTTCCTTTGAGAGGTGTTCCCTTTTTGGAGACTGGGAAAAGTCACTAAAAGAGGTACATTCCTCTTTGGAAAGTCTGATGATGTCATCATCCTACAAATACAGCAGGAGAAGGGAAACCAGCCAATTAAGCAAATAGTGCACAATGATAATGCATCTCTCTGTAGTATCATAACATAGTTAGGTAGAGGTTTGAATCTGGCAAATGCTGATTGTGTGTGGGGGTGGGTGTCTATATGTATGCAATTGTCTTTGAAAAGAGTGCCCTTTTTGGAGACTGGGAAAACACACTAAAAGAAGTACATTCCTCTTTAGAAAGACTGATGATGTCACCATCCTACAAATACAGCCGGAGGAGGGAACCCACCCAGGAAAACAAATAGCGTGCCGTGTTAATGCATCTCTCTCTAGTATCATAACATAGTTAGGTAGGGGCTTGAATCTTGCAAACAGTGAGTGGGTATGGGGGGGTATGTGTGCAGTTTCCTTTGAGAAGTGTTCCCTTTTTGGAGACTGGGAAAACACACTAAAAGAAGTACATTCCTCTTTGGAAAGACTGATGATGTCACCATCCTACAAATACAGCCGGAGGAGGGAAACCACCCAGGAAAACAAATAGCGCGCCGTGTTAATGCATCTCTCTCTAGTATCATAACATAGTTAGGTAGGGGCTTGAATCTTGCAAACAGTGATTGGGTATGGGGGGGGGTATGTGTGCAGTTTCCTTTGAGAAGTGTTCCCTTTTTGGGGACTGGGAAAACACACTAAAAGAGGTACATTCCTCTTTGGAAAGACTGATGATGTCACCATCCTATAAATACAGCCGGAGAAGGGAAACCACTCAGTAAAGCAAATAGCATGCCATATTAATGCATTGCTTTCTAGTATCATAACATAGTTAGATAGGAGTTTGAATCCTGCAAATGCTGACTGTGTGTGTGTCACTGTTGGTCAATACGCTGTGGATTTTGCTTTTACTATGGTATGACATATTATGATTACAACAGTAATTGCATTGCACACATCAGGTATCTGTGTGGCAAATATATATGTGTATATGTCCCCTCAATCCGTACATAGGTGTGAAGCCTGCATACTACATTAATACATTTGTTTCCATTGACAGGTTGTGCCACTGCTTCTCAGATCGTAGGTCACATATGTATGTATGTGACAAGGCCATCCACTGTCGTGTTCTGTGGCCAAGGTCATCTGTGGCATACACACCCATGACAGTTACTTAAGAGTAGTGTGAGTGAGGGTATATGCCTGGGGTATATGTAAGACATGTTCATACGCAACAAAGACTGCCAATAATGGACAGTCTTTATAGGTGTACAACTGCCTTGTGGATATGCATTCAGGCCTCTAATGTCTTATGTGATACACCTTGGGACTCCACAATACCTATGGATATGTGGATACCAAGGGACACATGACATAACATGAGGCTATATGTACACATTCGTACCCAACATACATGTTGAGGGCTACCACCTGTGTGGTACTGATGGGATAGTATGTATAGTACATGAGGATGACTATGCCATAGTCAGCTTACTGCTATACAGCATGTATCAGACAACAGGTATCTGTCTGTATGATACCCTTGTGTAAGATATGCATCCCATCCAGGGAATGCATTGTAGGCCAATGCATGCATTTCCAGATTTGGATGGACACATCCCTAGTGTGTCTGCATGTACCTAAGAGGGCTATATGCCAAACAGGTGTGGTCACAGGAATGGGCGGCAGTCATTACCACTGGTTAGTGTTATAGTGTAGCACCAGAAGGATCCAATTGTTACTGAGTCTCTTACGACTGTGTGTCATTTGTCAGGACATCATCCAATGATTGCTTATAGTCATGCTTTTGAGGTTGTGTATACTACCAGACTGCAAATCATTGACAGATATTAATGGTATCACCCACAGCATAGTGTCAACCCATGTCATACACACATCTACTCATGTTAGTACATAACTGTAGTAGAATGCATACTGGTCATGGAAAGATACTATGAGATGTTAACAATGTGTATGACAGGGTATGCCACACATCCCATGTGTCCACTATGCACGTACTTGCAGACAGTGCGCACCCACCATGTTCATATATGTACACTTGCTAATCTGTACTGCACACATCACACACGTACTGTCCACTCACTAACACATGCTGGCAACACATTACACTTCAGCCAAGTGGCACATGGGTGGACAATACATACTCAGACCTAACAATGGTGTAAACAATGTTACATTGACAATCAGAGTGTTGATGCATAATGTCTGCTCAGATATACCTACAAGGATGTCGTTACACTTCCTTGTTGACAACTTGCTATTATTGCTACACTGCTATAGTGTCACCCTGTGCATCAGCACCATGTTAGCCTGTTCCTCTGTCAATGTTGCAGATGACAGGAGGTGACACAGGTATCATCATATGCACAGGGTGTTTTGTTGTTTGCCAGAGCCTGACATCGACCCATCCAATCGACATGTCTGTGTGTGTGTGTGTGTGTGTGTGTGTGTGTGTGTGTGTGTGTGTGTGTGTGTGTGTGTGAGGGACAACAGTACAGCATGGGCCAATGTTGATGTAATGTGTGTGTGTATGTGTGAGCCCTAGTTGTTTGCTTAATGTGTGTGTCTGCATGCACACAGCTCCACCATGTGGCTGCCATATACGGTAGTTTGTGGGACAGCCAGAGACTGTACCTGCTAGGCTGTACAGATCACTGTCTCCAAACACGGACACAGTACCTGTGCCTGGCAGGGGTGCTACGGACAGTATCGGGTACCAACCCTGACTGGGTACTGTCATCAGAGGCAGAGGTATGATGACTGGACCCATGTCCCTGCTGGGTATGTGGTCTACTGGGACAGTCAATGGACTGTCAATGCCCCAGCATTGCTGGGGCTAGTACTGCCACTACGGGAGCGGCTGTGAACTGTGGGCCGTCTGCGACCACTGCCAGCTGTTGCTGTTGCTGGCATGCATCTGCATAGATGTAGCAACCATCCCTCATGGTCCTGGCTCATGGAAGACATGTTGTGGAGGGCATCTAATGTCTCCCCCCAACATCTATCAATGACCTCGGTGTAAATCCGGATGGTACCAGCAAGGTCACAGATGCTGTCATTGATAGCGGTGTAATGTGCCCTCTGCGCACTAAGTCCCTGCCTGGTGTACCATTCCATACGTGCCTGAGCCTACATTACAGCCTAGAACATACTGGACGTCGTAAGACCTGTGAGGGCATGCCTGCCAGGGGCAATACAGCCAGCAGTGCTCCCCCAAGAACCCCTGGACCTCCGCCTATGTGGTACCATTCCAGGAATATGGCTATGGCTGCTGTGAGGGGATGCAAGTGCCATGGGTACCACACTCTCCTGGTCAATGCCAACTGTATGCTGTCCCTTGCCTATGGCCATTGGTGGTTAGGGATGTATTGACAGTATGAGTGTGCGCATAGATGGGGTTGAATGCTGTGTACTGCCAATTGTCAGACCAACGACAGACCATGTCAAAACTTCCTGTGCCAAAATACATGTCTCATCATCACCACTATTCGTGGCAGCGGCTTCAGGTTGCCTGCTGCTTTCGCCATTCCCTAACTCAGCA
The DNA here is from genome assembly GCF_019279795.1 of Protopterus annectens. Lineage (NCBI taxonomy): Eukaryota > Metazoa > Chordata > Ceratodontiformes > Protopteridae > Protopterus > Protopterus annectens. The sequence continues at coordinate 1,749,931,704 of NC_056729.1, forward strand.
CCCGTGAGAGGAAGACAGGAAACACACTTTACAGTCTGCACATGAACACATGCACACATACACACATGCACACATGCACACATGCACACAAGCACACATGCACACATGAACACATGCACACATGAACACTAATACACTCCTCACTACAGCACATATACACACATACCAGCAATCCAACACATACTCTATAGTGGGTGAAGGTGGGTGTCAGTATCACAAGGTAAACAGTCACCACACATGTGTCAGCATGCAGAATATGTGTTGCACAAGACCATGCAGTGCAAGTGTAGACGCCCCTATTAAATGGCAGTATACATGGCTTTGATGCAACTGTGTAGTTGTTCAGTGATTGGCTACACCCTGGAACACAATGTGTACATGGACACAACATTGCTGTGCAGGTATAATCAGCTCTGCAATGCCCTGTGCACCATCAGTCACAAGTATACATGCCATGGCTGCATGTGTTATCTGTGTGACACATAGATGTCCATGTCCATGTCTGAGTACAGTGTCTGTGTTCATAGCAGATAATAGTGGGTATGGGTGCAGCACATGCATGCTATGTACACACATGGGATGTGTGGTGCATGTTGACATGAAGGAATCCCAATGCTTGACATGGCCAGTGTACAGTGGTTATGGTGAGTGTGGGACATATTGCAGATATGCCGGTGCCAGACATGGCATGGCATGCTACATGACTGCAACATTGAACACCACACATACCCAATGTGTGTCAAGTGACCTATACACCCACTAGCATTCCAGGACATATATGTGACACTTTGTTTGGATGGTGACTGCTGTGCATACTGTGTATAGGTGCATATGTTTGCACACACACAACATTGAGGTGCAAAGCAATGACTGCTATCAGTAGTACTGTGGTCACTGTAACTGGATGGGGTGTAGTACCATGTGCCATCATCAACATTCATCTTGTGGTCACTCACAGCTACTAATGTGTGCAAGACCACCACCTAGCATGCTGTACCTGAACTGCAGTGCCGGGACTATGTTCACAATTACACAGCCACCTTGTACATGGGTGTGTGAGGTGCCCAATAGGGAGCATTGCCTAACATGACTGTGTTATGTGTTGCAGAGTGTTGCACAGCCCCATGATAGGCCTCTACCCCTGAGGTACATCATGTGTGTGTGTGCATGACATGTGGGATACTGAAGTGTGACCTTACAGCGGGTGTGTGGTAATGCCAAATGCAGCATGTTTTCATGTATTGTGTATGATTAACATGTTCTGTTGTGTACAGCTGTAGCAACTATGCATATCCAATGTGCAGTACAGCGTTGCCACAATTGTGTATGGTGCACTTTGCATTGCATGTGATTGAGACAGCTACTGACTTTACTGAGATGATTGATGTCTCACAGCAAACATGCACAGCATGCATTATGCGTATTTGTGTTACGTGTATATGGCCTACACCTCACCTATGACATGCACATTCCATTACCAATATTAAAGTGTTAACACACTTACCAGCATGTATCATCTGCCCTGCTGTCACACCAGAGGGACCTACAAGAATATGACACAGTTTTTCAGTGGCCACAACTGTGGCATTGCTACTGTGAGTGTGCTAAATGACAGTGGAACAACAGTCAACAGTCACAGGTGTACGGATACTATTCCAAATATCAGTATTGCACATGTTAGGCAGCACAACTGCTAAACACACAGTACACATCCCACATATGCATATTCTAACAATACAGGTAACGATAGTCTACAGCTAGGGCGTATTACCTGCACGTTCCATGTCATCCTGCTGGGTGACTCCGGCCTCCATGATGACACATGTGTGATGCTGTTGCTGCTCTAGGCCAGGAGTCACCATGCTTAGGAGCAGCTCCTCCACTCTGGTGAGGGGGGCATGTATGGCTGCCCCACCACCTGTGGCAAGCTGTTACCTATAGATATCAGATGCACGCCGCCGGACATGTCTAATTAAATAACTGCAGTGATGGCATACCTGCTCATATGTTTAGTTATGCATGCCTATGTCATTTACCCGGCGTACAAGGTCTTGCCACAGTGCAGTGCGGTCATGCTGGTGCTGGCTGGCCCTGGAAATAAAGCAGGTTATAGTGCTGCACCAGGCTGTTCAGAATTTCCTGCTCCTCCACAGCTGAATACGATGGATTACGTTGATGAGCCATAACCCTGGAAGAGAATTAAACGATATGTGTGAGCATGTCATGTGGCACACAACATTATGAAATACAGATATCACTTAACTGCCATATATAGCATATATCTGTCTATCAGAGGATACACACGTTCAATACCACATATCAGTGCTCAGCCCACAACTGGCTGACAGTGCCTGCCACACTCCATATAACAAACCAGTATGCACCAGTAGTTGGCACACTGTTTGGGATACAATGCACAACCTTGCCCCGGGGGTATATATCAAGCTAATGCATGAAGAAATATGTCATCCAATGCGATGAATGTCATGTACATTTACAGTATTACCGGTAAACCACACTAGTCTTTGATGCCATACCCCTACCTAACATATGTGCACGGTTGTTAATATAGCTGGCATACTGCTGTAACAGAGTATACATGTTGCTAGGTACACACACATACCCTGTAACACACATGTGATTGCGGGCATGGTACAGGCATCATTACACACACATCAGACATACATACAACACACAGATGTATGCCGACACAGATGAGCATTACCTGTGTACCTTATTGTACTGTGTGCTCCTACTTACAGATACCTATGCCTGTGGTATGTAATCTGTGCAGACTACAGGAAACACACAAGACAGTGTTACCAAGGACTGTGAACATACACCATACTGTGCTGTTTAGGCCTACAGCTTCAGGTAGTACAACAGTTCATATGTGAGCTGGAGTCACCAGCAGTACCACTTACTGAGCATACATGTATTGCTTCAGCCTACAGTGGGACACCACAGTCATACACAAGGAACTACATCACAACATATGCCATCCTACTATGTCTGCATCCCAATAACTGACACATCTTTCTCTGTCCTCACACCTAGGACACAAACTACCATGACAGACACAACCTCACACTAAGCTATCACACCTTTACAAACCTTGCACACAGTCACTGTCACACTCATTCCACCTCACATAGCAGGTATTGCACTGAGTACATGTGTGTGTGCATTGTGTCATAAGTAGGTAATACGCCATTGGCCCTAGGGCCTAGAGCAGCCTAGCCATATGCTACCCTGGCCTTTGACACACATGTAATGTGATTACACTTGCTCCTGTCAACCAGATACACAGAGGTAACTCCCAGGGCATATTACCTATCTCCAAAACAATCATCAGGGGTATGTATGACATCTGCTAATGAGGAGCCTTGTTTGTTAATGCTGGGTGGTTTAGTCCAGAGTATGGCATATTTGTGGATAGGAACCTGTACCTCCAGCATGTGCTGTTTAGTGAGGTAACAAGGATTAGGGCCCTAGGTCTTGTAGCCCGGAGGGATTGTGAGGTGTTGTCATGGTGGTTGGCCGACTGCTATGGATGTGACATACCTTTGTATGTCCAGCAGTGGTAACCTCTGGGTGGGCGGTATGCAACGCACTCTAGCTGTGGTTTTGTGAGTCAGTCTGCATAGGGCATGTGTTTGAGGGCAGTATTACTCTTTGTTAGGTATGTCTGTGGCCTTTCCACTTGCTGCAGTTGTCATGTGAGGTACATACCACATGGGGCATTGTGATGAGTAGAGGGAAACACCGACCTATATTTCCCTAGATGACACACCTTTTATGATGACACGTACCACATAGACAGATTACATGACTACTGTGGCACTGTGATTATCAAAGGGGAGCCTACTGTCCACCTGTGTCCCGTGTACCCTTCTGACACCTTCAGTGTTAGGCAGGCTGGAGAACCACAAATATGGCGAACAGAACTGTGAGCAAAACACTACGAAGCAGGTACAAACTCCCAATCAGTTTAAAATCCAATTTAATGAACTGAGCGCTTTCGGAAGGACCTGTGCCCCTCCTTCTTCAGAAATAACAAACAACCAGATAAATTCAAACAAACTTCCAGGCAGCAACTCATATTTAAAATCTTCAGTCATCAATTAACTAATAACGCAATTAAGTAATAAAACAATAAAGATATAAACAAGAAACACAAAAATTAAAATTAAAAGGGCCATGTCTGTGAAGTGGCAAATGTTACTAAATCTATTTCACCTAAATAACATATTTTACTAAAATGGAATAGAAGATGTAGTAAGTAATATATATTTTTTCTCTTCTTCATTCTTAATCTATTCCAAAAGATCATACAATAATTATAATAAATTAAATTAATTAAATTAATTAACTTAGAAGAAGTTATAAAGCCTATGTTAACACTTTATCATTCTATAAATTTTGTAAATTTTATAAATTGCATTAGCAGTAATTTTAGCATCATTATTAAATGGTGTTTCTAAGTACTATTATCAGTACTTTGTTAATACTTTTCTTAAAACAGTTGTTTGAGTACTACATAGGTACCCAATAAGTGTTATTCAAAAGTACTTGTTTTGAATACGTAAGTTTGTTAACTAAAAAAATGAAAAGTTACACTAAATTCATAGGAGGTTCACGTACCAAAAGGTGTTGTGTAAAGCACATTAAGTCAATCTAATGGCAATCCAGAGCAGAGCAAACGAAAGTTGTTGCGTTCTAACGCAACAACCAAAAGTACATTAAGCAAGTTCTTATAAAGCTTAATTCATGAAGTTATAAATAAACTATCTTTTTAGGGCCAATTTTTTCAGAACACAAGCAATAGATGTTTGTTCATTTAACCCTGGTATATAAGCAGCTGCAGTTCTAATTTGCCAAAATAGTTCCTCCATCTCTAGATGGATTTGCCATGGACCAATGTATGGAGTGTGGTCTACCTGCTTTAACACTGTAAATTTGAATTTGTGTGTTGGGTGTTCAATAATGTGGCAAGCCAGTGCATTTGTCTCGTCTTTCTTATTAATAGCGTAACAGTGTTCGTATATACGCTGTTTGAGCTTACGCTCTGATTTTCCTATGTAGAAAGCGTGACAATCTAAGCAAGTTGCCACATACACTATTGCCTTAGTGTTGCAGTTGAATTTACCCCTAATTTTGTACTCAATGTTATTAATTTTTACAGAATACCCTTCTTTTATAAACTTACATTGAGTGCAAAACCCACATTTTACCATACCAAAGTTGTGTGTACGCATAGTAGATTTACCAGTTTCTAACAAAGTTTTCAGGTTAACCCCTCTTCTAAATGTGATGGATGGAGGGCCCCCAAACTTATCATAAAGATTTCTATCTCTAGAAAGTATGGCGCCGCAAACTTATCTTTAAAGATCTTCTATCTCTTTTTGGAAAGTTTTTTGGA
>NC_056729.1:1749937625-1750115125 GCF_019279795.1 Protopterus annectens
GTAAAGATCAGAGATACTTCAGGTGCAGCTAATATTGGGTAAGACAGCAATTCAGGTTGTAGACTGCTATAGGTCCCCAACCATGACCCAAGATTCACATTCCACGTTCCTAAGTACCCTGGAGAATATTAGGGTCCAAACTAAAACTCTCATACTGGACGACTTCAACTACCCCTTTATTAACTGGGAAAACTACTCATGTATCAATACACTTGCCCAACGTTTCCTGGAATTCATTAATTCCAGTGCCCTGGACCAGCGCATTCTTACCCCCACTAGAGGTAGCAACATCCTTGACCTGGTCATTATTAACATGGGTGACTGTTACTCTGTACCAATAGTCAACTCCTCCCTGGTTAGAGCCGACCACAACCTAATCACCTTGGAAATTCACATCCCTCCCACACCCACCCCCCCATAAAGGTATCCACCATGAAAAACTTCTCCAAAGCTAACTTTGGGCTTCTAAAAACAGAGGTGGCTAACTTCCCGGCACCCATGCAACTGGAGAACATGACCGCCAAATCATACACTAATGCCCTGTATGAACATGTACACAAATGCATGGATCTCACCATACCCAATAGAACCAAGACGCTCTCCTCCAAAAAGGAAGCCAATCTGGTGGTCCCCTGCCATAAACAAACTCTACAACAGAAGGAGAAAACTGTTGAGAAATAATGTGAAATCCCAAGACTGGAAAAACTCCCTTATCAGCCTCAATGAAAAGTTGAGATCCCTCATCAAATTTTCTAAAGCTAGCTATGAAAACATAATTGCATCAGATAGTAAAGACAACCACAAGGCCTTCTATAGTTATGTAAAGAATCTCCATGGCAATACCCAGATTTGCTCTGAGCTATTGCACAATGGCACCTTCTATACCGAGCCAACAAATATTGCCAATATACTGGCCGACAGAGTCAGTGCAAACTTTACCCCTCTGTCCCCCCCACCAAAGGACCAATCCCAATACCAGTAGATTGCCAGGCACCCAGTATTACTGCTGTATAGATTAAAACAGCACTGTTCAAAGCCAAGAATACAGCTTCTATGGGACCTGCCAATATCCCTGGCTGTGTTCTACATGAACTACAGAGTGAACTGGCACCTCACCTGTGTGACCTGTTCAATCACAGCCTCACCTCAGGCTTTGTCCCTACTGAATGGCACACTGCTACAGTTATCACTTTCCATAAAGGAGGAGTGACTACAGACCCTGGGAACTATTGCCCCATTAGCCTGGCAGGTCTGGTATGCAAAGTTATGGAACGCATTGTCATGGACCTAATAAACAAAGATATAGGGAACCTTCAAACTCTGGATCCCACACAGTTTGGTTTTGTGAAGGGTAGATCATGCCTGCTCAACCTGGTCAACTTTTCTGAGTCAGTCACCAGAGCTGTGGATGAAGGCAAGGTGATTCATACAGCTTACCTTGATCTGGCCAAGGCCTTTGATACCATTACCCACTCAGGAATCACAGAAAAACTCACTAAGCTAGACATCAACCCTTATATCACTAGGTGGGTTGAGAACAGATATAGCCTACAGTGTGAAAGTAGCTGACTCCAAGTCAGACTGTGGACCAGTCATGAGTGGAGTCCAACAGGGTTCAGTCCTGGGTCCTCTCCTGTTTGGTATCTACTTCTCTGAAGTTCAGGCCAACACAAAAGGACTGTGTCTGACAAAGTTCACAGACGATTGCAAGTTGGGAGCCATAATTAACACCCCAAGTGATGTTGACATCCTATAGAAAGGCCTCACTGAGACCAATGACTGGTGTCAGAACCATGTCCTTAAACTCAATGTCAAAAAATGTGTCATCATCCCCTTTGGTAAAAACCCAGTCCCCATGAATTACCACATCAATGGTAGTCCACTGAACACAGAAGGCATCAGAAGAGATCTGGGAATACAGGTTGACAGCAACCTCTCTTTTGACCACCACATTGTCACTGTGGTCAGGAAGTCCTTCTATGTGGCACATCTCATTACTAAGGGTTTTGCATCCAGGAAGAAATAGATCATTGTCTCCCTCTACTCCTCCCTCATTAGGCCAGTCATCGAGTACAATGCCCCATTTGGCATGTACCTCTCTAGACACATACAACAACTGTAGAGGCCACAAAAATAGCTCACAAAGAGGATCTTAGGCCTTAAACACTTGTCCTATATGGACAGACTCAAAAAACTCCAACTATTCTCTTTCTCATATCACCTACTAAGAGGCAATCTCTGCTTGACTTACAAAGCCATGTCTGACTCAGCTCTGTTAGAAATGCTACATCTAAAGAAATCCCAGTCCCTCCACACTACACACTCCAGAGACCCCAACCTCATTACCACAATCAACAGAACAATCTAGAGGGACAGGTTCCTAACTGAGAGACTGCCCATGCTATGGAACAGACTTCCCATACATGTCAAGCAGAGTGCCTCACTGGCCCTCTTCAAGAGAAATCTTGATGAGTGGATGGGAAATAGAAAATTCACCCCTGGGATCACTCCAGTGGCTCTACTTGACAGAGGCACTGGGAACTAAGGGTGGGTGGCATGATGCCAGGGTAATCCTATGGGCTAGGTATGTAAAGGCTCTAGGGCCATTAGCCTAGTACATACCTATAAACCTATGAACCTGAACCTATGAAGCAAAATTATTGTATGACACATAACATTTCCTTATGGTAGGTATACACATGCACACCTGTGCCATACTGCAGTAGTCACTGTGATGGCTGAATGAGAACAGTGTAGAATGTTGATACATTCTGCTACAAGAACATATACCTTTGTAAAGTGATAATATACATTACATCATCCCATGTCAACAGTTCTCAGAAGGTATATTACTACAGCTGTTATGGAAGGAACATGACGCCAAATGGCAGCAGCAACCATCAATATATTACCTCAAAACACAGATTGGATGCACTATTGTAGGGCTACTGTACATCTACACCTCAACACAGCACATGAGGATGACAACAACATTAACGTGCAATGTTCCTAGAGTTATAGGACATTATTAGGCCAATGACAATGAGCACATAAAATCCTAGCCATTATTATACCATTTAAACCAAAACTGCTATATCAATGTGATGGAAGATAGTAGAGGTGTGTGCATATGTGTGCACTTGTTTGATTTTATTACAGACTGCCTCTGTCCATATGTGACATATGCACCACCCCATGGCAGAATTAACAATCACACATCCAGTGGTCTGGAGGTGGCTTGCAGAGGGTCATGAAGGAGTTCTGCTTTACAATGTGTGTATACATCTTTGAGATGATGGCATCCTCCGTGTTCTGCAGAAAGGATGTTATGTAGACAGAGGGGGGAAAAGGGGATGTTGGATTCATGTGGCTATATAAAAGGTTCTCCTTTGTCAGAGTCAAATGAAAACAGATTCAACACATTATACAATGGCTGTAGTATATCACCAACCCCACACATAGTAGTTGGCTGAGGTTCAATTCAAACATAAAACCCATGCACATATACAAGTTGGATTCCATACAACATAAGACTAGCACCACCACAGATGTTGACTTTTTCTGTGTCAAGGTGCATTTTTTAGAGAATGACATCATCAGTGTATGCTGAGAATAATGCGCTGTGAGGAATGTATGACATAGATGTAGGGTCACATCTCAGTGTAAAATTGTCTCCAGACTAATATTTGAATGAACACACACACACACACAAGATGACTGCTATAGAATTAGAACCCATACTTATTTAGTTCCTCACACCAGCACAGATGTACAAGTGTAATACTGTCAGAGTGCACTTTACTGGGGATTAAATCATCATCGTATGCCAGGAAGAAGATTTTAGAGGTGTGTCTGACATGGCTGTGGACTCACATGCCACTCTAAAATTGTCTTCAGACTGATAGTTTAATAAACACACACACACACACACACACACACACACACACACACACACACACACACACACACACACAAGCTGTCTACTGTGAGAGTAGAATCCCTACCTATCTAGTTATACAAGCTAGACAAGAAAGTATTTAACACTACTTTGACAATGTCAGAGTGCACTTTATAGAAGATGACATCATCAGTGTATGTTGAGAAGAAGATGTTTGGAGGAGTGTCTGACATAGCTATGACAAGATGATGTTGGGGGGTCTGTATGAAATTGCTGTGGAGTCATGTACCAGTATAAAAGTATTTCCAGAATGAGGGTAGCAGGCCCTGGAGTCAAGCTTTTCTGACTATGCACACACAAATTGCTTGGTGTGAGATTCAATACCCTACCTAACTAGTTACACAAGCTGGACAACAAAGTACTTAACACTAGCACCATGGCACAAGTCTGACTTTTAACACTAACTAAGAGATGAGCGATGCACCACACCATAAAGCATATCTCAATGATTTATTCAGAGCTGTATCTCAACAAGACAAAAAACAACAAACAATGGATTAGCACTTTCAGCTATCAAAGCCTTCTTCAGATCCACATCCAAAAGCCACATCTCAATCTAATATAAAGCATATAGCAGCCAATGACAAAAAACATGTGAACAAGCTGCTTTGCTCTAACCAATACAAGTGCTTATATAAGCGCTTCATCATCCAATGTGTTTCGTTATTCTAATTAGCTTTGACTAGCAAGTTAAGATGGAAAATGTAAATTAGACTTCGCTTTCTCAAACATCATTGGTCTCAGCTAGCAAATGAAAGCAGAAATGTAAATCACACTTTACTTGCTTAAAAATCATTGGTTTACTTTAAACATTAGACAAAACCTAGCTTTAACTAGCAAGTTAGGATGGAAAATGTAAATTAAACTTCACTTTCTCAAACATCATTGGTCTGGGCTAGCAAATGAAAGCAGAAATGTAAATCAGACATTGCTTGCTTAGAAATCATTGGTTGGCGTTAGACATTAGACAAAACATAGGGAAACTTATATCAAAAAAGTATTCCCTATCGCTTTCATAAGAATAAAAAACAAGTTATTCCAAGTTCACTCATCAAAAAGCACGATTCTATAAAGACATTTAACAAAACATATCTTACTAAAATATAAATAATTAAAACATTTTAGCATTTAAAAATACGTATGCAAAGTCCTTAATAACAAAGTGCTAATAAAATATATAAAATATAATATATCTGTAAATGATGTAATATATACTACCTACATAAAAATTATTAAACAACAGAAGCAGAAAAAATACATTAATAGTATAAGCAAACACTATCGTTGAAGATGTCATAAACAACGAACCCTAGGAGCTATAAAAAGTCTGAACAGCACCATAAAAAGATATGATAACCATCTTGAATTTCTACTATAAACAACAGTGACTAGAAATAAAAATAAAAATATATATAAATATGATACAAGTCACTAGGACAATTAATAAGGCAATATGGGTCATAATCAGAACCTTCAAACAGACGATAGTACACAATATATAAAATTCATATGATTGATAGTTGTTAACAAGTCAACCATATGGAAATTATATTATAGAAATACTGGCCGGTTCTGACTGCTGATACTAAGATAAAAGGCATAGTAGGTTCAACTCCAACTTTTCAGTTCAAAAATAAGAAAAATCTAAAAAGACTATTATGCTATAGGGAAGGAACAGGCTCTTCTGGCAGAATGATGAAAAAAGAAAGCTCTATAGGAACTAAAAGATGTGGGTTTTGTAAGACCTGCTGTGTAATGAACTGCACCAAGTCATTTACACATCCGGACACACGAAAAATATTTAATTTTTCTGGGACTGCTAATTGTGATAGTAGAAATGTGATTTACATCGCTACCTGCACAGTTTGTACAGCTTTTTATGTAGGGAAAACCAATATGAAAATGAAAGAAAGGATTTCCAAACATCTATGAGACATAAGGACCAGAAAAGAAACCAATGCCTTATTTACACATATAAAAAGCAATGAAGGGCATCATTTTCATTTCATAATAATATCTCTGTTAAAACAAAATGAAAGAGAAGGTGATTTGGTGAATTTGACTGAACGTGAGGAATCCAAATGGATTATGAGACTGCGGGCTGATCATCCACCTGGATTAAATGGAAGTGTACCAATCAAGCCATTTTGAAGAATAGAAAAATTATTCAATATACAGCCTAGCTTAATAAATATAATTTTCATATGGTTGACTTGTTAACAACAATCAATCATGTGATTTTTATATATTGTGTACTATCGTCTGTTTGAAGGTTCTGATTATGACCCATATTGCCTTATTAATTGTCCTAGTGACTTGTATCATATTTATATATATTTTTATTTTTATTTCTAGTCACTGTTGTTTATAGTAGAAATTCAAGATGGTTATCATATCTTTTTATGGTGCTGTTCAGACTTTTTATAGCTCCTAGAGTTCGTTGTTTATGACATCTTCAACGATAGTGTTTGCTTATACTATTAATGTATTTTTTCTGCTTCTGTTGTTTAATAATTTTTATGTAGGTAGTATATATTACATAATTTACAGATATATTATATTTTATATATTTTATTAGCACTTTGTTATTAAGGACTTTGCATACGTAGTTTTAAATGCTAAAATGTTTTAATTATTTATATTTTAGTAAGATATGTTTTGTTAAATGTCTTTATAGAATTGTGCTTTTTGATGAGTGAACGTGGAATAACTTGTTTTTTATTCTTATGAAAGTGATAGGGAATACTTTTTTGATATAAGTTTCCCTATGTTTTGTCTAATGTCTAATGCCAACCAATGATTTCTAAGCAAGCAAAGTCTGATTTACATTTCTGCTTTCATTTGCTAGCCCAGACCAATGATGTTTGAGAAAGTGAAGTTTAATTTACATTTTCCATCCTAACTTGCTAGTTAAAGCTAGGTTTTGTCTAATGTTTAAAGTAAACCAATGATTTTTAAGCAAGTAAAGTGTGATTTACATTTCTGCTTTCATTTGCTAGCTGAGACCAATGATGTTTGAGAAAGCGAAGTCTAATTTACATTTTCCATCTTAACTTGCTAGTCAAAGCTAATTAGAATAACGAAACACATTGGATGATGAAGCGCTTATATATGCACTTGTATTGGTTAGAGCAAAGTAGCTTGTTTACATGTTTTTTGTCAATGGCTGCTATATGCTTTATATTAGATTGAGATGTGGCTTTTGAATGTGGATCTGAAGAAGGCTTTGATAGCTGAAAGTGCTAATCCATTGTTTGTTGTTTTTTGTCTTGTTGAGATACAGCTCTGAATAAATCGTTGAGATAAGTTTTATGGTGTGGTGCATCGCTCATCTCTTAGTTATTGTTGTGATTTTGCAAGCTTAAACGGAACATTCTTCTGCCTTTTTGTGACTTTTAACACTGTCAAAGTCCACTTTATAAAGGATGATATCATCGGTGTATGGGGAGAAGATAATGGTGTGAGGGTTGTATGATATAGCTGTGGAGTCATGTACCAGTGCAGAAGTATTTTCTGAATGATACATGTTTGAGGACAGCAGGACCTGGAGTCAAGCTCTACTGTCTATGCACATACACATTCACACACACAGACCCACACACAAGTTGATTCTTGTGCAATTCAATCCCCAAGCTGGAGAACACATTACTTAGTTCTCGAGCCATTGAACATGTCTGATTTTATCATTGTCACAGTGCTCTTTACATAGGATGACTTCATCATAGTGTCATAGATAACATATACTGTTATGAGACTTGTGTGCAATGGCTGGACTTGAATTAGAATTGTGTGATTGTAATTTGTAAAAATACATTTAACTGCATCCTGATAACCAGGGTGAAAGAAGCTGTCATAAATGCAAGTTGCAGAACTGAGCCATACATGTACCTGTTTCTCAGTATGTCATTTAGATAAAGCACACGCGCACGCGTGCGCAGACACACACACACACACACACACACACACACACACACACACACACACACACACACACACACACACACACACACACACACACACACACACACACACACACACACTTTGGAAACACCAGTACTGAACGAGTGGAAGTATGTGTCTTCATATTCAGATAAAGTGATGTCCATGTTAACAGAACATTAACTGGGTTGTGAAATAGGACACAGAGCCATTCACCACTGTTCAACATTGGTGCAATATGCCGAACTCCCCTCAAATGCAGAGGGCAAAATGATTTTTTATGGGCCATTTATGACCATGTGTGTGGTGTATGATTCTATTTTTGACCATATTAAAGCTGTGAAAAAAGGGTTGATAGTAAAGTATGAAATGGGGGGGGGGTGGCAAGCAGAGGGAAGAACAAAGGGAAAGCAATAAAGGAACTTGCAGGATGGAATTATGGAAGAACCATAGCTATCCACTTCTTCAACACTGTAATGTGAACATATATAATAAACATCAAATGAATTAGGACTGTAACCACAACATAGATGGGTGACAACTATGCAGTAATGTTGCATAACCAATTGAACCAAATCGAGTGTGTCAAGAATACAGACATGCGAGGTGGAGAGCTATGTATGGGACTTTTGTTTTTGTGGGAGAGGTACCTTTTTTTTTTGGATTTCAAGAAGATATGAATGTTGGGGAAGGGACATAGGAATGTGATGGTTAGGTATGTATGGTAGGTGAAGAAGCAGGTGCAGACAAACAGGACATACAAGACAGACACAGGGATGGTGATGAATAAAAAAGGTTGGGGAACACCATGATTGAGGATTGGTAGGTGACACATACCCGTCAAGCGTGGAAACAATGAGAATCTAGTCGTCAACCTTAGAACTGTCATCACTGTCCCCTTACTCTGTTCCCTTTGAGACTGCTTGCTGTTGGAGTCTCTTTTCCATTCTAATGAGCAACCTCTCCAGACGACTGATGTGAGCAGGAAGGCCAGTTTCTATGACATCGAACACCATCCTTGGCAGCTGCAGGAGGGTGATGTAATCACCACCTCCATCAATACTCCCAGAAGGTACCAATACACCACCAGCCAGGGAAATGCTACCTGATGTGGATGGTCTGGGTAATGCAGGGGCTGGGGAGGCAGTTCTGGCAGGTTGTGTCACAGAGGTGCTGGATGTTTGTGCAACAGCCATTGAATGGTTGGCAGGCTGAACTACAGCAGGTGGCCTACCTACCTGGGCTGAAAAGCATTTTGTTTTTTTTAGGAAGAAAAGTATGACATCAGAATGGTGTTCTTCCATTTAAAAAAGAGAGACAAGGAATGGAGTGAGACAAAAAAGAAAAGAAATGATTAAACCATTATATGTCACATTCATGTTTTATTACAATAAATATACTGTTGTTATTATATTAGCCATACAGCTTTTCCAATCGATAAAAGGACTGTGAATTGTTACAAGTAATCCTTGGCATATGCAAATATTCCATGCATGCTTGTAAAGATACCACATGTTAACTTAACATGGCATTAAAGGCAAGATTGCTAAAATTAAAATTTAAAAATAGTTGTTGAATGTGAAGGTTATTTGTAGGAATTGAAACCACCAAATCTGAATACAGTATTACACTTGCCTAATACAATTACAACGAGCTACAGAAGAAGGCATGCATACTTGCTTTTACAGTTAAGATCTGCATGCTTAAGTTGCTACTAATCTATAGAATACCAATATATCTAAAAAATATGTTAATTTTTTCTGCATACATACCCTTTGCCTTTCTGAGTCTCACCAATCTCTCAGCATGTGCCTCCCTGCTTGCTGAAAATTTCTGTACAGCATTTTTTGTGTAAAATAAAGAAGAAGAGGAAAAAGACGCATGCAAACATTATGCATATGAATCTTGGCTATCTACAGCTTTCTGTAGCATTCAAAGTTGCTTGATCTGTATACTTACACAACTGAGGAGTGTTAGCAGTTCTAAACTCATCCAACCACTGGTCTAGTTGTGCTTGCTTGCGCTATTTAAGGTGAATGTATCAGTATCTGCATTGCTTCCCAGAGTATCTGCACTGCTTCCCAGTGTGTGGCATGCCAGTCACTCTGGAGACAACCTTGGCTAGGTTGTTGTGAAGCTCAGCCTTATACTGACACCCAGCATATTATATGGCTGTAGTACTTCACGAGGAGTGCAACAAATATTTTTGATTCCTCCACACCCCTCCTCTGTCACATGAATTTGGCAGATCTTTCTCATCTCCTGCCATGTTTGCACAGGTCCTCCAACAACAGTACAAGTATTTTCCCACTAGTTTGTGATATCAAATTTTATGACCAGTGTGCAAACCTGCACAACCATGCAAACCACATTTGTGCAATGGTAAGTGAAGAGAAACATTACCAAACAAACTGGAAGAGTGTTTATGAAAAAGTATGGATAATGTGACATTTGACATTAATTTATGTTATGTATGCTGGTCACACTTTATGCAATGGTCAACACAGATATGCTAAATGACTTGGCTTTTAAGACTTGACTTTGGAGGGATCAATGAGGTGACTTGACACATATTTTGTGGGTCATTACACAATGTTAAAAGTCATTTGTACAATGTGGAATTCAAACCTACGTAAAAAGAGAATGTACACATTTCCACATAGGTGATTTCCCTTATTACCACAGAAAAACTGTTTGCCAGATATGCTCATTATAGATATACAGTTTAAATTAAGCCTGTGTGTGTGTGACATTACAAGGTCCTGGCTTATGCATTCTCAGGTGTGATGCTGGAATAATGTCTGACAATATACTGGAAAAGGACAGAATTGCATTACTTTAATAACTGAGTTTGGAGTTCCTGTACAGACCACACAATACATTCTGTTTTACAGTTGTACTTGGGTTACGGGAGGAGTGTAGATGACTGTCAGTAAATTATTAAGTTCATTAGAGGTATGCAAATATATATCTTTATTACATAATCATTAATATCATGATAAATCAGCTACACATATAATACATATGATACCTACATGTGTATGCTCAATCAACATGCTATACATAGCTATTGGTATGCAGTATTACCTTTACATTAATAGTTTTGTGAAGAATTACAGTGGGACATCCTTACTAAAATAAGTGGGGAGAGGTGGATTAGAACCCTAGCTCATCTGTATTCCACCCATGAATTTATACTTGGTGACACAGGGAAAGCTAGGCAGCAAATGTATTTTTGACAATCAATACTGTCCAGAGTGGTGAATGCTGCACATAGCCTCTTAGCCTGTTTGCATGAAGGAAGACAAACCTAAATAACATTTTTCACTTTTCTCCTTAAGTAGTGAACAATGTTTGCGCACAGGTAGGAAATGCACAAATGTAAATGTTAATAGCGAACATATATTCTTTGTGTAAATACTCATTATGATGATTCCTCAATGAAAATATCTACTGTGGGACTCCAATACTGCTTTACTTATATTCTGTCTTGTTTACCTCAACATATTTACACCTGTGCTACACAGACAGTCAGGTAATAGGTGTAATTTCTGCAGTCATTACCATCCATGTTGCTGACTGTTATGCAATGTCGCTAAACATGTTTGCGATTAAAAATGCAACTGACATTACATTTTCAATTTTAGGCAGTTAACTATGTTTGCACTAAGCCACACACAAAAATAGTAAAGCTAAAAGAAAAAAAAAAAAAAAAACGAAGGTTAAACAATGAGACAGCTTTGGATTTAAACCATCAGACTAATGCATTTGCAAAACACAGTTGGAATGGGTTATTTTTCTTTGCTACAGACACAGCTTTGCAACATCAATAAATGTACAATCAACTCACATTTCATATCCAGTATTAACAGTTCATAAGTTAGATATTCTCAATTGGTTGTACATGTGTGGCTAACATATTTGGTGTAATGAGTGATCACACAAGCATTTATGAATGTCTGTAGAAATGTAGCTGTCTTCTTTTTGTATTCTGGTCATTTTCTCCTTATCTCTTCTTTAATATCAGGCATGCGGTCTACAGTGCATTTCTATCATGTTCCTGTCAAAGTATGATAAATTCTCTTCTACTAAAAAAAAAAAAAAAAAGAGAGAGAGAGAGAGAGAGAAAGAAAAGTTTTGTTTTATTAATCCTCCTCACAAAGGAGTGCCACTCAGTATAGTGTTTTTTACTGTCAGTAAAAGTGATAAATGCTTACTGAGGCATCTGCCAGCAATGAACACATCCTTTGCTTCTTGAAAGAAAAATTCAGAAACCGGCTTCTGATAGTAAGCCTTTTTGAGAACCTTTGGTCAGGGGAGTATTAATGGGGGTGCAGAGGTTGCGGTCCACCCCAGGTGCAAATAGTAAATGGCTGCAGCCATGCCTTTTAAAAGCTTTTTGTGTTTAAAATACAAAAAACTTAAACTAAAACTACAGCCCGATCTTTTATGAGCATTCTTCTTTAAGAATGGTATGTCTGTGCACCATTGCATGCGTTGATGCATGCACCTGTTACATACTTCTTTTTGGCTTTCTGCCATCCTACCATTCCATGTGGACTTTAAATACGTGTGTGTGTGTGTGTGTGTGTGTGTGTGTGTGTGTGTGTGTGTGTGTGTGTGTGTGTGTGTGTGTGTGTGTGTGTGTGCATTAGTTAGTAAGCTAATGTGTGTGGGAGTGTGTAAGAATGAGAAAATATGCTGGGGGAGGATAGATGACAAAACTGCTGACTTCAACTCCAGTGTGCTCACAGTAGCCACTTTACATGGGAAGTGGGCAAGATTTGGAAGTAAAGATTTGTAGTTTTTTATCATCTATAGTTATATTGGAGGTCTGCTTTGATTTCCTGCTATTATAAATGATGTCCCTTGCTTCTTTACAGTTCTGTTGTATAGATGTCATTAGGTTCCAAAACAGAATTGTTGTGGAGTTGCTTTGACCGCTGGATTTATTTTCATTATTTTTTTAATAATGGGCTGCTACTCTTCCTCATGTATTAGTCTATCTGACCATTGCAGTTTGCTAGCTGGATGCTTGTTTTAGTGTTGTTAGGAGCACACAGCAGTTTATTTATTTATTTATTTATTTATTTATTTATTTTTGTTCCGCAGAACTGAATAGTAACCACATATTATTATTGAAGACCAGTCAGTGCAGTTTCTTCAGCAGCTTTTAATTCATTTTCAGAAATGTAAGTGAATTATACTACTGTGGCACAGTAATTTTTGACTGCATGTGTCCTAGAGAGAACGGGATAAAATGTAAGCTTTCCATCATACTCCTTAACTGTCCTCATTTTTGGCTTAAACGTGTTGTTTGTCACCTGAAATTGTTGAATTTGAGGAGGAGTTGGTGGATTACGTGAAATAATTAGAGTCTTAGATTTACTTCAGGAAATGCAGGTTAATTTACATTATTTTATTGTGATAGCCAAACTCTCAAATTATTAATACCAATATTATTTTAAACAGTTGTTGTTTTGCCTCTTACTCTGAAGGTAGGCAGTTAAGAGCTGTGCTTTCCTTTTCTCTTTGAATTATACATGGGAATGGGGTGTAGTAAAGTGAGTGAATTATAACATGGTAATTGTTTGCTACTTTCCTCCCATTGGACAAAAGTTCATAGGTTCATAGGTTCATACTAGGCTATCTGCCCTAGGGCATTTATAAGCCTAGCCAGAGTGTGTATGGCTTTCACCACCCATTTTAAATTAATTTTGCTATGCCCTTTTTCGAGGTTAGTATACTGTGCCTCTGTCTAACAGTGACACAGAAGTGATACCCGGGGTAAACCTACGATCTCCCATCCACTTATCAAGATTCCTCTTGAAGAGAGTCAATGAGGGACTCTGCCTAACCTGGACTGGGATTTTATTCCAGAGTGAAGGGAGCCTCTGGGTTATGAATCTGTCTCTCCAGCATGTCCTATTTATTTCAGTGCTGAGGTTCAACTCCCTCGAGCGCGTAGCTCGATGGGATTTGGATTTTCTGAGGTGCAGCATGTCCATTAATTCCGGGTTGGACATGGCTTTATATGTCAGGCACAGATCGCCTCTGAGCAGGCGGTATGCCACTGAGTAGAGCTGGAGTTTCTTTAACCGGGCAGCATACGGCATCTGTTTGAGCCCCTTGATCCTCTTGGTGAGGTACTTTTGGGGTCTTTCCAGTTGCTGCAGGTGTCTGGTAAGGTACATCCCAAAGGGGCATTGTACTCAATTATGGGCCTGATGAGGGATGAGTAAAGAGGCACGATGACCTCCCTGATCTAGATGTGAATCCCTTCATGATTAGGTGGGCTATATAAAATGTTTTTCTAACCACTTTGGCCACGTGGTTGTCAAATGAGAGATTGTTATCAACTTGGGTCCCCAGGTCCCTAATTACTTCTTCTGTACTTAATGGATTACCACCTATGTGGTAATTTGTGGGCACTTTGTTTTTGCCAAAGGGGATGACTATACACTTTTTGGCGTTTAGCTTGAGGCCATGGCTCTGGCACCAGTTGTCTGTTTCTATGAGGCCCTTTTGGAGGATGCTTGTTTCGGCTGGAGAGTCTATTATGGCGCCCAGTTTGCAGCCATCTGCGAACTTGGTCAGCCACAGTCCTTCCATGTTGGCCTGTACCTCTGAGAAATATATACCGAACAAGAGAGGTCCCAGGACTGAGCCTTGTGGGATGCCACTTGTAACTGGTTTGCAGTCTGACATGCCTCCAGCTATTCTAACCATGTGGGTTCTGTCCTTGAGCCAGTTTGCAACCCATCTAGTGACATAGGGGTTTATATTTAAGCTGGTGAGCTTATCTATAATGCCCGAGTGGGGTATTGTATCGAAGGCTTTTGCTAGGTCCAGGTAGGCTGTGTGGACCACCTTCCCCTTGTCAATGGCCTTGGTGACTGTTTCAAAGAAATCGACCAGGTTTAAGAGGCAGGATCTGCCCTTAACAAAGTCGAACTGGGTTGGATCCAGTGTCTGTAGGTCCCCAATATCTTTATTTATAAGGTCCATGATGATCCTTTCCATAGCTTTGCAGACCATGCTAGTGAGACTTATGGGGCGATAGTTTCCAGGATCCGTTGAGGCACCACCTTTGTGGAGAGGGACCACTGTTGCTGTACGCCACTCTTTGGGTACATATCCTGTAGTAAGGCTGAGATTGAACAGTAGTTTTAGGTTTGGGTTTAGCTCTTCTTGGAGTTCATGTAGGACGCAGCCCGGGACACCGTCTGGTCCCATTGATGCTGTGTTTCTTGCTTTGGAGAGGGCAGCTCTTACCTGAGCATTTGAGATGTCAGGGGGGCAGCACTCTGCTGGGATAGATATTAGCCCTTTTGGTGGGGAGGGGGGGGAGTTTGCGCTGAACCTGTCAGCTAGGATGTTGGCAATGTCTGTGGGTTCGTGTATTTTTGTCATTTTGGACTAATTCTGAGCATATCTGGGAATTCCCACCCAGGTTCCTAACATAACTAAAGAAAGCCTTGTGATTATCCTTAGTGTCCTGTGCAATTTTTCTCTCGAAGCTGGCCTTAGACGATTTTATGAGTGCCCGTAGTTTTTTGCTAATACTGATCAGAGATGCCTTCCCTTTTTGGGATTTTGCTCTATCATGTAGTAGCTTCCTCCTTCTATTGTATAGTTTGTTTATGGCTGGGGTCCACCAGACAGGACATCTGCCTTTGGAGGATTGGGTCTTGGTTTTATTTGGGATTGCATGATCCATGCATTCCTGAAGGTGTTCATAGAATGCGTTTATAAAGGATTTTGCGGTCTGTGCTGTATTATCCACAGGCCCGGAGGCTTTGAAGGATTCCACCACGGTTTTGAGGAGTGTGAAATTTGCTTTAGAGAAGTTTTTCACTGTAGTTTTCTGGGCAAGGGGTGGGGTCGGGATGTGAATATCCAGTGAGATTAGTTTATGGTCTGATCTTACCAGTGAGGGATACACTTCTGGTCTGAAGCATAGAGTCCCCATGTTGGTGATGATCAGGTCCAGTATGTTTTCCCCTCTTGTGGGAGTGGTAACAAGTTGTTCCATAGCATTTGAGTTTATAAATTCTAGGAACCTTTGGGCTAGGGAGTTGGAGCTAGAGTAATGCTCCCAGTCTATGGTTGGGTAGTTGAAGTCACCCAATATAATGGTGTTTGGAGAGACCTTCATATTTTCCAGTGTTCTCAGGAAGGCCGAGTGGGGTTCCTGGGTTTGGGAGGTTGGTCTCTAGCAGGCTATAAACTGGAAGGCAGTTTTACCCACTGTTAGTTGCACATGGATAGTCTCTGATGATTCGTGCTGTGCCACCAACCTGGAGGTGTGGGTATCTTTGACGAATATTGATACTTCCCCTCCTTTTGTGGTTCAGTCCAAGTTTTGGGGCCAGAAAGCATGGTATGAGGTGTAACCTGGTAGTGCTGGGCTGCTCTCGAGAGCCTTGAACCAGGTTTCTGTTACTGCACAGATATCGATGTTCTCCATGCTAAGGAGAGTTTCGAGTGTGTGCATCTTGAGGTTTAGACTTCTGGCATTGAGTAGCATTACTCTTAGTTTCTTATCCCTTGTGATACCTATGGAGGTGGGTTTGTCTTTTGAGCCTTGCCTAAGAAAGGCACTATGGGGGTAACAAGAGCCTTTGCCAATATCCGAAAGCCCAGGGGTGACAGGTGCAAGCCGTCCCTAGCGAAGCATCGTGGCTTGTCGAGCATGTCATCCCAGGCTGACAGGCATTGGATCCCCTTTGAATGACACCAATACTTAAGCCAATTGTTGAAATTGATAATCTTGTCTTCATACTGTGGCATCATTCTTGGTGAGGGTAAGATGCTACTCAAGGTCAGGGTCATACCAGCCTGGGCTACATGCTCAGAGAGATCCTCTATGTCTCTTTTCATGTAGTCCAGGGAGGTACGTCTCAGGTCATTCACACCAGCATGGACAATGACTGAGTCATATTTGTACTTGCCTTGGAGTGACCTGAGTGCTTGTGTTATGTGGTGGATCCTAGTGCCCGACAGGCAACTCACTGTGACCTTCTCCTTGTTCAGCCTGGTGAGTGGGACGTCAGTGTGCCTGATGATAGAGTCACCTATTACAAGTGTATCAGGTGTGTTGTTTAGCCTTAGGGGCTGTGACTGTTCGGCACACTGGCTTTGTGAGTTATGTGTTGCATGTGTTTTGTTTTGGGGTAGCAGTTGCTTGGGTGTCTGCTTTGGAGGTCTCTGCTGCTTAGGCAAATTTTTATTTAGAGCCTCCAAGTATGTTTTTGTGTGTTTATGTGTTTGGTTTGCTGTCGTGGTAGGTCTATGTGAGACTGGAATTTTAGTGAGTGTGGTTTCCTTCTCCTTCTGACTGGTTACGCCAGTACTGAGTTGAGAGAGCTTAGCCTCCAGTTTGGCTATATGGTTGCATCTCTCACATGTGTTGGAATTTGTTGGGAGGAGGAGAGGGTTGTCTGTGTACATGAGGCAGTTGTAACATTGCCTCAAGATTCCCAGATTCACCAGCTGGACTGGAGAGGAGATTGACAACTGACCTTTGGACATGCTAGAACAGTATTGGGAATTTCTTTATAATTGAAAAAAATGGCCAGTGGGGAGCAAGATACTCCAGGGGGAGTTAGTGAGGGTGTAGTGCTTTTAATTTTTTAGTGCTGACTTATATAATTGCTTTAGTGAGCAAGTGCCAGGTAACTTAAATGCAAAAATGACAAACAGTAACTTTCTTTCAAGTGAAACAAGGAAATAAGTACAGTAAGCAATGCAGATATCACTAGGGATCCACAGAAGCACTGAAAAGCCGTGTTTTAGGTGGAATTAGCTTTTCAGGGAAATAACAAGCATACAAACAAAACTAGATTCAGCAGGCCTGGATCTAGCCTATGCTACAGCAAACAAGGTGTACCAAAATATCTTTCCCTCAATCTGTGTGTTAAATAATAATATTTATCTCTATATTTGCATTAAATAATTATCTGTGCGCATTTCTTGTTACTCTTTTTTAACAGAAGAAACTATGTACAATCTATATTGTACTTGCGAAGGTTTCAAAAGACTAAGGGGGGATTCACTAATTCTCCGTGTAAGACTAAATAAGTCTTACACAGAAATGGCAGTGAAAAAGGAAGATGTCAGCGTGCCATGCATATTCATGAGGGTGCACTGACTCAACTGGAAGGCTAACACGGAGCGTGTAAGACTGCAGGGGGCGTGTCGGACTGCCGAGCAGTCCAATTATCCACGCCCCTGCAACTATATAAATGTGAAAATGACAAGTGCAATGAGCGAGTCCGCTGAAATGTACACATAACAAACACTACACATCCTCACATACTAAACCCCTTTGTAATTGTAAAATGTAAACCTTTTTTTTTTATAATTCCCGATATAGCTGCCCGTATTTGCGCGTGTTTGCGCGGGTGTGCCCAATGCTTAGCTACAGTTAGCAATTTCGACATCAAAGAGCATAAGTAGAAAAGTTCATGCAAATTAAGCCAAATAGCAATAGCGTAGTGGTAGAGCCTTTGCACAAAGAGGAGACATTCCCTGTTCTAGTCTCTCCACACCCCTTTCAAATTTATGTCTTAAATAAGTATATAAAACAATTCCTGACATATATGAATGAAATTTTAGTAAAAAGCATCGAAATGGCCTATGTATTAGTGAACAAAATGTATATATATAAATATAAGAAGGTGAGCAGCATTAAGGATATTGACATATAATTGCCCATAGCTAAGCAGCGTTATACCCAGCGCAATATATTTGCCCATAAATAAGCAGTGCTTTAGCTAGCGCAATATAGTTGCCCATAGCTAAGCAGCACTTCACCAAGTGCACAATAGTTGCCCATAGCTAAGCAATGCCTTACCTAGTGCAATAGGTTTGTGCGGAGCTGCACACTGTGCTAACCAGTGCACCATGGGGCAACATTGGGCAATGTGGAGTAACATAGAGCAAAGCTGAGCAAAGTCGCCTAAACACAGCCACACCCCCTAGCCTGTCTGGACAGTAGTAAAATAAAACGCAATGACAAGGCTCAAACCCGGGACACTGTGCACCATAAACAAAGTACAGAACCACCAAGTCATTACAGCATAGCATAAACATGCACATTCAACATACATATACTTATAAATGGAAGTTTAACCATTGCAAAGCAGGTTTGCTGTTAGTTGAGATTTTTCAAAAACGACCAATCACAAATAAGTGCGGGAAATGAGGCATATTTAAGCTCGATAGGCAGGAATACACTCCATAAATGGTTGTAGCTCCCATCTGCAGTCAGAATGGCTGGTGCTGGAGAGGGTTCTTGCTTTCAAGAGCAGCGGTGGTGCATCGAGGAGTCAAAATACATGGTTTGGTTCCTTGTCCACCATCATGAGTCAAGACTCCTGCAGGGCCAGTTCCAAGGGACGGAGTACAAAGCAGAGGCTTGGAACCGGTTAGCTCATGATCTCACCAGTACCACAGGCGTCCCTTGGACTGGTGAGCCGGTCCGTCACCACCATGCAGACCTGAAGAGACGGAAGCAGGACCAACTGAACCGATGGATACAGGAGGCCCGTGACATGCAAGATGCCCCACTACTGAGTAGGTAGCCATGGAATGAAGCACATAAGAAATGCTATTGTAGTCTATATAATGGATAGATATGTCTCAATATCCCTTCATTTACTTCACAGCTGCAGGTGTCCATGCTGTGAATCAGTAAGCCTATGCAGATAGGCTGCTAAGGCTGTGCCACCAGGCAGGTTAGTAATTATTCTGCATGTATTATCATATAAAATAACTGAGAGAGCCTGAAAAAGAGTGTTGTAACCCATTAATAAAGGTATAGTAAGTCTGTAATAAAGTCTTTGCATGTATTGTAATAGAAAATAAGTGAGAGAGCGTGAAAAAGTGTTGTAACCCATTAATAAAGGTATAAAAAGTCTGGAATAGAAGTATTATGCATGCACCAAAAGATGAAATGAATGAGAGAGCCACTACAAAAGTGTGTAATGTTATTAATAAAGGTATAATTCCTGGACTGTGTCCGTGTCACTTTCTTTGATATGTTGTTGTACCCTTGCAGTATGTAAATAGTACAGTTGTATTAAGTGCTGTTAATCCACACTTGTGTAGGTCCATATAAGGTGGATGAAGGGAATGCCAGTAGCTCTTAAGCATATATACAGTCCTCAACTGTTGGTTCATGGCTAGCATGTACAAGTTAATCTGGCACAGGAGTATCTTGTGATTGTGTACCCCACAAATGTCAGTGTTCTGCTAGAAGTGTAGGGGTCTGTAGAAATGTAGCTGATAATGTCAACTGAAGACATCCAGATATGTAGATTTATGAATATAAATGAAATATAGCAATACGTAGCAGTAACATCTGTATCTTGAACAGTGTGTATGTCAGATACAGGTCAGGTACATAAACAACTATCAAAACCCATTTCACAATTTAATGGACACTGCCTAGTGTAGTAATACATGTAAGGGATATATACCTGCAGTCAGTAGGAATGTAGAGTAAAGTTCAAAGTATATATAAGTTGTTAATGGAGTGATCTTTTTACACCCTACTTTATGGTCATAAATAATGCCATTCCACACAATGGGTATGTGTAATCTGAAAAACTTTGTTGGGACATATGTCCTATTGGTTTATAAATATCTGCATGTACTTTGATGCATGTGCCCTATTCACATACCTCAAACTTGGTGGCCTGTTGCCACCATTCAACCCTGCATGCCGTTGGAATGTCCACTGTTGTTCTAAATATGCATGTGTTATGCTTACTGTTCAACTGTTGGAATTCTTGTGTGTTGGGTTAATGGGAATACTACTGCATATTTTTACAACTAATTTGGAATGCTGTTGCCTGTTACTAACCCATATTGTCATAAATTCCTGCTAAACATAGATCATATGGGAAGGCTGGTCCCAGTGGACCCTCCTCTCCCACCTCAGCTGGCGATGGCACCTGGCACCAGCATGTCTGGTGACCAGCCCAAGACCTCCTCCTCTGGTGGTCCTGTGCCACCTTTGGGTGGAAGAGCTGCAGGGGATGGGGCCCGCCCCCCTGCAAGCGTGGCCAGAGGAGGGCCACCCATCACTCTCCGAATGGTCCAGGCTGTGGTGCATAGGGAGATCGAGCGTACAGTTGCTGATCCTCTAAGCCAGCTTGAGGCAAGAGTGGCATGACTCACATCCTCCTATGCAACCCCCAGCACGGCCACCCTCGGGTCTGTGAAGGTGCAGTGGTGACTGCCCAAGGGTGGGGATCTCAGTTCCACTGTTACCATCTGTGGGCTCATGGGCTTGCGATTTCCAAGCATCTTTCCCCATCAGTTGTGTTCACCCACCACATGTGTCATATTCCACCCCTGTAAGCATCTTGTTTGTCTTGTCTGTTTACCTCCACAAACTACTTCCCACAACATACCTACTTCCCCTACCTCACATTCCCCTCTCACCTGAAAAAAAAAAAAAAAAGGGCAATCTGCTCCCACAAAAAAATTACGCCACATACATAGCTGCCCATTTTACACAAATATCCGCTGGACACAGACACTGAAATTCAATTGGCAGTACAACATACTTTGTTGTCCTCACCCCTCTCTCAGGGGTGTAAGGTTTCAAAATTCCCTCCAAATTACAAGTATATGCACAGCTGTTGCTGTTAAAGAAATGGGCAGCTATGGACCTTCCCTAAACCCATCCTGCACATCCTGAGCTGTTTTCTCTACTGTCTTTCCCTCTTTGTGCCCCTTTTTCACCACTTTCCTATCTCCCCATTTTCTTTTCTTTCAAAGGAATGAGCGCGGGGGTTAGCGGGTGTAAGCACTTTTAAGCAGTAGTAAGTGGGTTTAATCAAGTGTGTGCATGTGTGCGCTTAGCTTAGTATTGCTAAGCATTGTGCAAACCCATGCAAACCCACTTACAACTGCTTAAAAGTGCCTTAGTCACCCTGCATATGAGTGGCCTTGTTCTGCTCAGCAGCAAAATAAAACAACACTGCCAATCTCGAACCCTGGACCTTAGAAACACTAGACTGCATGAAGTACCACTAAGCCACAGTAGATATACAGTAAGATGTTGCTAAAATATATATATCATGCACCAGAATGTGTGAATATAAAGGAAAGATAGGAATGCCATAACACAAAACCTGTTCTGTGGAACTATATCAGCAGTTGTTGTTGTGGAATTGCATTACATGACTGTGATAACAGAACCAGACATTCTAGCAGTAAATACTGTTACAGCAGCACTTCACAACCCCCACACAGTTGAGTGTGTGAATAAATATTCACAGTATAGCAGTTCACAAACAGTTCATGTGCCAAATGAATACATCTCAATAACTACTTTTGTATGGCAGTAAATTGTATAAGTAGAAAATAAACTACATACTCCCATGTATCTTGTGTTAGCATATGTAGAGGTGAGTACAATTCTACACTGACAACTGTGTAGTGTAAGTGGCAACATTCAGGTCTGAGTACAACAATTATATCACTGACTACACACCAAGCTTCAGATATAAGAACTATACCAACCTTCTGGCTTACACAACAGTCTCCACAGCAAACAAGCATGGTCCCCACTCTGGAAAGCTGAAAGGGCTACACCTACCTGACATAGCAATTTATAGCATTGGGTTGCTATGACAGTGAATACTGCAATTACCATACAGCAGGCTGCATGCAATTACCAAATGGTGGCCACCAACTGGTGCAGAGGCCATCACATGCACATGTGCAGATACCTATAAAAGCATGCTGTACCTGCTGGCCACACATGCAATCATACCATTGCAGATGGTGAGAGAGAGAGAGAGAGAGACAGAGAGAGTGAGAGTGAGAGAGAGACTTACACCCTCACCCACACCAGTGGGGAAAAATATATACAAATAAATAAAAAATTATTTAAACATTAAAAAAAAAGTATTACATTCAGCCAAAGACACAGCTGACTGAAAAATATGAACGCATACAAAGGAAAGGTATGTAACAGATATGTATTTACTGGCATGTAGTAGATGTATTTGAGGACTACTCTACATACTTTGAAACAACAATATGTGGCAGCAGTACGTATCTATGCACAGATGCCCTGCATAACTACTGCCATGGACATATCAGTGTGTAGCTGTGTGTAGTGGGACATAACTGTGATATATGTAGCTCAGCATTAAATGTCAAACATCTCAACCATGTTATCTGTGTTCTGTACAGTGGTGTGGACAATGTCTGTTAGGGCGAATAGTGCATAAAGCTATCTAAACATGGATGTGACAGAGTAACAAAGTCATGACAGTCATATCAACATGTAGCTTACATTGACAACAGCTGTACCAGGCTAGTCTGGAAATTAAGCATTTGCAGCTATATACACACCCTCTAACATTACTGTGTGCTCACATGTGACACCTGTTCATGTTGCAGCAAGGTCCAGCAAGTCAGTTGTGAGGTCCATGGACTTACAACAGTGTGGACTATGTGTGTGTATGGCACACACATATGGAGAGATCTGTCTGTGTCAGATATCTTAGCATCTGTACATGTGCATAGAGCAAGGGACATACTACAACTGTTTGTGAAGGGTGGACATATATATGTTGTTGAAGGTTGTTATGTGCAAACTCCAATGTAGGTTGCAGTGTGTGGCAAACAAGACAGCATACAGTGCTGGTATATGACATGTGGTGGTTAAACGCTGTGGGTATGAATTGTCAGGTTTGCAGTGTTGCAGCCAGTAAGGCCTGTTAAAGCTACATGTTCTAAGAACACCTTCAATGCATTCCGCACAACACTGTGCAATATAAGTACATAGCAGTATACCTCGCAACCTTTGCATAATTGATATTTCCACCATGAAAGGCAGACCGTATATGTGCCTATTTGGATATCAATATGTACACCAATGTATGTTTATATTTATGTGTATATCCATATGACTATATATATATATATATATATATATATATATATATATATATATATATATATATATATATATATATATATATATATATATATATATATATAGAGAGAGAGAGAGAGAGAGAGACAGGCTCATATATACTGTGACAGATGGCCATTGACAAAGCCATGGACTCAAGTTCAGTGTTGAAACTGCATTGGCATCCCTTCTGTAAATAACTCCGTACCCATGAACTACCACATAGGTGGTAGTCCACCTAACACCAGAAGTGTTATAAGAGACCATGGGACACAGGTGGACTGTAGTCCCCCCTTCGATAATCACAGTGACACACTACTCATGTAAACCATCTACCTGCCACACCTCATCACAAAAGGTGTGTCATCCAGGGAAATATAGGTTAGTGTTCCCCCTAATCATCACACATAAAGCCCATTATAGAGTATAATGCCCCATGTGGTATGTACCTCACAAGACATCCAGAGCAACTAGAAATGACAAAGACATACCTCACTAAGGGTAATACCAGACTCAAACAGATGCCCTATGTAGACCATCTCACAAACCCACACATACCACCTACCCGGAGGTGACCTCTGCCTAACATTTTAAGCTATGTAAAAACCAGAGCTGTTGGACATGCTTCAAGTAAACAGATCACATTCTGTACATGCTACATGCTCTAGGGACCCAAACCATCTGACCACAATAAACAGCACATGCTGGAGAGGTAGATTCCCGACTCAGAGACATCCCATACCCTGGAACAAACCAACTGTCCATAGCAAACAAAGCTCCTATTTAGCAGTCGTCATAAATAATCATGACGATTGTATGGGAGATAGTGAATACACCCAGCCATTCACCTCTGTGTGTCTGCTTGACAGGGCCACATGAAATGCAATGACCTGTGTGTCAAAGGCCAGAGTAGCATATGGCTAGGCTTCTATAGGCCCTAGGGCCAATAGCCTCATACCTACCTATGAAGTGATATACACCCACGTGTACTTTTTATAAGGATTGCTATGTGAGTTTGACTGAGTGTGATGGTGAATGTGTTGGTGAATGTGTTAGTGTTTGTTTATGTGTGATAGCTTAGTGGGAAACTGTTTCTGTCATGGTATCATGTGTCCTAGCTGTGATCCCAGCAAAAAAATGTGTATACAATTGCTAGGCTGAAAAAGCAGTATTCCATATGATCTGACATAGTCCCTTGTTGTCAACTGGGGTGCCCATTGTAGGCCAAAGCAGTACATGCATGCTTATTGAGTGGTACTGCTGACGAATCCAACCCATGTATGAACTGTAGTACTACCTGAGGCTGTATGCCTAAACAGCACAGTATTGTGTACATCCACATTGATTGGAACCACAGTTCAGTGTGTTCCCTGTAGTCCTTACAGATTACATACCTCAGGCATACGGTCTCATAACTACTGACACACAGTACTGTAAGGTACACAGGTAAAGGTCACCTGTGTTGCCATACCTATGTGTCTGGTATGTATGTGTGATGTGTGTGTGTGTGTGTGTATGCCTGTACCATGGCCTTGGTCATATGTGTGTTACAGGATATAGGTGCGTATGTAGCGAAATGTATAGAGTAGTAGAGCAGTATGCCACCTAAATTCACGAATGTGCACATATGTTAGTCAGGGTTCTGCCATCAGTGACTAGTGTGTAATACCGGTGATACTGTCACTGGACTTTACAATCATTGCAATGGATTACACCTGTCATGATGCATTAGCATGATATATACCTCCTGTGTCCATGTTGTGCATTGTGTCACATACAGTGTGCCATGTACCGGTGTATAGTATGACATACTGTTGTAAGTTCGTTGCTGTGCAAAATGTGATTTGACATATAGAGTGTGCCAGGCACTGTCAGGCAGTTGTGGTTTGAGTACTGACATGTGGTGTTGACAGTGCGTATCCTCTGACAACCAATAGGTTGCTATATATGGCAGTTAATTGATATCTGTACATTAGACATATACGTGTGCCTCATGACTTGCTCACACATATTGTTTCATTGTCTTCCAGGGCTATGTCCCACCATCATAATCCCGCCTATAGCACGGCGGAGGAAGAGGTATTAACTTCAAGCCTGGTGCAGCAGTATGCCCTACTGTTCTCTAGAATAAGCCAGGCCCAGCATGAGCGGATTGCGCTGTGGCAGAGCTTGTCCGTTGGGTAAGTGACATAGGCGTGCATAACCGGACATATGAGCAGGCACACCATCACTGCAGTGATTTAATTAGACATGTCCGGCAGCATGCGTCTGATATCCACAGTCAGCAGCTTGCCACAGGTGGGGGGGTAGCCATCCATCCCCCCTCACCAGAGTGGAGGAGCTGATCCTGAGCCAGGTGGCTCCTGGACAACATCAACCCCAACAACTGACGTATGTCATCATGGAGGCCAGAGTCACATAGCAAGCTGACATGGAGCATGCAGGTAACATGGCATAGCTGTAGACTACTGTTACCTCAATTGTTCGAGTATGCTTATGTGAGATGCATACTGTGTAGTTAGATGATGTGGTGCCTAGTGTTGTGCAATGGTAACAATTATGAATACAATCAGTGGGCCTGTGACTGTCAACCATTGTACCACTGTAAGATTGCAAACACAGAGTAGCGATGCCAAAGTTGTTTCCACTGACAAAGTGTCTCATATCCTTGTAGGTCCCTCTGGTGTAACAGCAAGGCAGCCGACCCATGCTGGTGAGTGTGTTCTACCTTTAATACTGCTAATGAAATGTGCATGTCATAGGTGAGGTGTAGGCCATGTACACGTAACACACATATGCATAATGCATGCTGTGCATGTTTGCTGTGAGACTATGGACATCCCAGTAATGTAGGTAGCTGCCTAAAACACATACAATACACATAGCATTCCACATAATTGTGGCAACACTGATGTGGACATTGGATACGCAGAGTCGATACACATGCAGACAACATACGCAACACTGGCATACGCAGTACACGTTAACATGCTACACATGGCGTATTCATACGCCCACTGTAAGGTCACACTACAGTATCCCACACTCCATCCACACAGCACACATTAGATACCTGAGGGGAAGATGCCTCACATGTGGCTGTGTGACACTCTTTGACACATTACGCATTAATGGCAGGCAATGCCCCCTATTGTGCACCTTACAAACCCATGTAACGACTGGCTGTGAAATGGTGACTGTAGCCATGGTCCTGCAGTTCCAGTACAGCATGGTATGTGCCTGTGTGGCACACATTAGTAGCCTTGAGTGACCACATGATGCTGCATGATGATGGCTCATGGTAGTACACCACATCCAGTTACAGTGACCACAGTACTACACATAGCATTACCTGCTATGCACCTCAGTGTTGTGTGTGTGTGTGCAAACATAGTCACCTATACACAATCTGCATAGCATTCACCATTTGTACAAAGTGACACATATATGTCTTGTAATGCTATTGAGTGTAGAGGTCACATGACACACACTGTGTCTGTGTGATGTTGAATGTTGCAGTTGTGTTGTAGCATGCCATGTCATGTCTGGCACTGGCATGTCCACAATATGTCCTACACTCACCATAACCACTGTACAATGTCCATGTTGAGCAATGGTATTCCAACAGGTAAACATGCACCACACATCCTGTGTGTATACATAGCATGCATGTGCTAATCCTGTGTCCACTATTTTCTGCTGAAGACACAGACGCTCTCATCACAAATTGATATCTATGTAACACACAGATACACATCCAGCAATGGTATGTATACCTGTGAGGGATGGTGCATGGAACATTGCAGAGCTTATAATACTTGCACAGCACTGTCATGTCCATGTACACAGTGCATTCCAGGGTGAGGCCAATCACTGAACAACATCACACATGCATCAAAGACATGTATAGTGTTATTGGCAAGGGCTGACAACACCCATACTGCATGCTGTTGGGAAACACACGTCCTGCATGCTGACACATGTGATACAACTGTTTTCCTTGTGATACTGTACCCCACCATCACCCACTATTGAGTATGTTCTGGATTGCTGGTGGTGTGTGTGTGTGTGTGTGTGTGTGTGTGTGTGTGTGTGTGTGTGTGTGTGTGTGTGTGTGTGCTTTGGTGATGGGTGCATTTGTGTACATGTGTTCATGTGTTCATGTGTGCATGTGTTCATGTGTGCATGTGTGCATATGTACATGTGTGCATGTGTTCATGTGTCCATGTGTGCATGTGTGCATGTGTACATGTGTGCATGTGTGCATGTGTGCATGTGTACATGTGTACATGTGTTCATGTGTGCATGTGTGCCGACATCATGTACAGGTTGTAAAGTGTGTTTTCGTCTTCCTCTCACAGGTGCTGACCTTGTGCTGGTTCACTGCAGCAGGGGAACTGATGTCACCGAACAAAACAGTGATACTGATGATAGGTGTGTTGAGGTACAGACATGTTTGCCAGGGTCTGTAGTTGGACCACCAATCAACAGTACACAGCTGTCTACTCCATCCATGCATACAGTCATACTGCCAATACATCCATCACCAATGCCCATAGCTGAGGGACAGTGTACAGTTGGCATTGGCCAGGACAGTGTGGTATCCATGGCACATGCATTCCAACACAGCAGTCATACCCAGATATCTGGAAGGGTACCACACAGGCAGATGTCCAGGGGTTCTTGTAGGAGCAGTGCTGCTCATCATGCCACTGGCAGACGTGCCAAAGGTCTAACAATGTCATGCATGTTCCAGGCTGTCATGGAGGCACAGGCACATATGGAATGGTACACTAGACAGGGACTAAGGGCACAGAAGGCACATACCACCGTCATTGACAGTATCCATGACCTAGCGGGTGCCATCCATCATTACACTGAGGTCACTAATAGACGTTGGGGAGAGACATTAGATATCCTCCGCAATGTTATGTCCATGTGTCAGGACAGTGCGGGATGGTTGAGTCATCGATGTGGACATATGCCAGCATCAGCTGGCAGTTGCTGTGGATGTCCCTCAAGCCACAGCTGCTCCCGTAGTGCCAGTACCAGCCCCAGCATTGTTGAGGGTGGGCTGTCCATTGAACGTCCTAGAAGACTACGTGCATGTGGTTCTGGACAGTCCCAGCAGAGACCTGTGTCCGGTGTACATCCATCGACCTCTGGGGATAGTACCCAGTCTGGCTTAGTACCCAATAGTGTCAGTAGCACCCCTGCCAGGCACAGGTACTATATCTGTGGCCAGAGACGGTGATCTGTTAAGCCTCGCAAGTACAGTCTGTGGCTGTCCCACAAATACCCGTATATGGCAGCCACATGGTGGAACTGTGTGCATGCAGACACACACACATACTCCAGACATCTAGAGCTAACACATACCCACACTCATTACATCAGCATTGCCCCATTCCAGTATTCTTAGCCCTCACACACACACACACACACACATACATGTCGATTGAATGGCTCACAGTAGGCCTCTGGCAAACCAACAACACACTCTGTGCATATGATGAAACCTGTGCCGCCTTCTGTCATCTGTAGCATCAATGCAGGAACAGGCTACCATGGTGCTGATGCACATGGTGTCTTTATAGCAGTATAGCAATGTTAGCATGTTGTCAGCAGTACAGTGTAATGATATGCTTGAAGGTGTAGCTGAGCAGGCATGATGCGTTCATGTTATGATTGTCATTGTAGTGTTGTTTACACCAGTGTTGGTTCCAATTGTGTATTGTCCAGCCACGTGACACTTGGCTGATGTGTGCAGTATTGGCAGCATGTGTTAGAAAGTGGACAGTATGTGTGGGATGTGTGTAGCACAGATTTGCAGGTGTACAGTTGTGAACATGGTGGAGGTGCACTGTCTGCATGTACGTGCATAGTGGACACATGGCCAGGGTGACATGCCCTGTATTACACAGTAACACTCCATAGTTTCTATTAGTGGACAGTATGCATTGTCCTACACACATTCCGGAACCTGACTACACGTGTGTGTATGACATGGTTTGACACTATGCTGTGGGTGATACTGTTACTATCTGTCATTGTTTTGCATTCTGGTAGTATACATCACTTCCACAGCCTGACCATAACCAATCATTAGATGATGTCTTGACAACCGACACACAGATGTAGGACACACAGCAACTGTTGGATCCTTCAGGTACTATACTATGCCAGTGATCACTGGTATTCACCCACACCCATTACTGACACCACTCAGGTTTGACATGTAGCTCTCTTAGATACAAGCAGTCACAGTAGGGATATGTCTGTCCACATCTTGTAATGCATACTGCATCCTATAATGCATTCTTCAGATGACACACACATCCTGCACAAGGGTATCATACAGACAGATGACTGTTGTCAAACCCATGCTGGAAAGCTATAAGCCAAACTAAGCATAGTCATCCACCTTTACGAAACAGATTATCCCCACAGTACCACATAGGTAGTAGCCAACAACTTGATGAACAGGTACCGATGTGTACATGCAACCAAGTGTTACGTCATCTGTCCTTTGTTAATTACATTTCCAAAGGTATTTTGGAATCCCTTGGTGGATCACATAAGCAATAAGGGGTCTGCATGCATATCCACATAGGTTGTTCTAAACCTGTTATGAATAGTCATCATTGACAGACTTTGCTGCGTTTGAACACGTCTGACATATACCTCAGCCATAGACCCTCACACACACATTCCAATAGGAACTGTAATGACTTTGTGTGACACAGATGACCTAGGCCAGGGATCACTGCAGTGGCTGGCCTTGTCACAAACATACAGATGTGACCTAAGGTCTGGGAAGCAGCAGCACAGTATGGCAAGGATGACAGCTGTGTTCTTGGAGAAAGCAGGGTTCCCACACATGCAATCATTGAGGTAACATGTACGTATATGTATTTGCCACACAACTGGCTCACATGTGCAATGCATACTGATATGTCATACAGTAGTAAAAGCAAAACCCACAACACATTGACCAACAGTGTCACACACATACAGCACACACACTCATCAAGTGCACAATTCAAACCACTTCATGATACTAGAGGAGTATGTATTAACACAACGCGCTATACACATTATTGGCAGTTCTCTTTTACACAGGTATATTTGTAGGATGGTGACATCATCAAACTTGACAAAGGTTAGTTTAACACTTTGGAGGTGTTTCACTACTCTCCTAAAAGGTTGCGCTTTCCCAAGGAGACCACACACAGTTGTCCAGTGCAGGATTCAAACCCTGACCCAACAACTTCATGATGCTAGAAGAGCATGCATTAACCCAACACGCTATGCACGTTACTGGCAGTTCTTTTTTCCACAGGTATATTTGTAGGATGGTGGCATCATCAGACTTGACAAAGGTTAGTTTACCACTTTTGAGGTGTTTCACTGCTCTCCTAAAAGGTTTCTTCTTCCCAAGGAGACCACACACAAACAAAGTTGTCTAGTGCAGGATTCAAACCCCTACCTAACTACTTCATGATACTACAGGTGTATGCATTAACACGATGAGCTATACATATTATTGGGAGATTTCTTTTCCACAGGTATATTTGCAGGATGGTGACATCATCAGACCTAAAAAAGGTTAGTTTACCACTTTTGAGGTGTTTCACTGCTCTCCTAAAAGGTTGCTTCTTCCCAAAGAGGCCACACACAAACAAAATTGTCTAGTGCAAGATTCAAACCCCTACCTAACTACTTCATGATACTAGAGGTGTATGCATTAACACGACGCGCCATACACATTATTGGGAGCTCTTTTTTTCCACAGGTCTATTTGCAGGATGGTGACATCATCAGACCTGAAAAAGGTTAGTTTACCACTTTTGAGGTGTTTCACTAGTCTCCTCGAGAGTTGCTCCTTCCCAAGGAGACCACAAACAAACACATACACAGTTGCGCAGTTCAGGATTCAAACCTCCTATCTGACTACTTTATGATACTAGAAGAGCACACATTAACATGACGTGCTATACGCATTACTGGCATCTCTTTTTTCCACAGGTATATTTGTGGGATGGTGACATAATCAAACTTGACAAAAGTTAGTTTACCACTTTGGAGGTGTTTCACTAGTCTCCTAAAAGGTTGGTTCTTCCCAAGAAGACCACAAACACACACAGTTGTCCAGTGCAAGATTCAAACTCCCACTTAACTACTTCATGATACTACAGGAGTACACATTAACACGACACACTATACACATTACTGGTAGTTATCTTTTCCACAGGTATATTTGTAGGATGGTGACATCATCAGACTATACGAAGTGAGTTACATTAGGCGACATTAGATGGGTTACACTGAAGGAATGTCTAAACTCTTTGGCCATGTGATCATCAAAGGTGAGTTTACTATCTACCTGTGTCCCCAGAGACATAATGACTTTCTCCGTACATGCTGGATTACCACCTATGTGGTCATTTGTGTGCACTTTGTTTCACCCAAAGGGGGTGACTATGCAATCTTTGCCATTCAGCTTAATGGCATTGTTTTGACACCAGGTATCTGTCTCTGTAAAACACATCTGGAGGATATCTGTGTCAGCTGTACAGTCGATTATGGACCACAGTTACCATTCATCTGCAAACCTGTTCAGTCATACCCCTGCCGTGCTTCCCTGTACCTCTGAGCAGTATCTACTGAACATGTGGGGTCCCAGGACCAAGACCTGTGTGATGCCATTTGTGACTGGCTTGGAGTTGGACATGGCACCCGCAACTATGAACATGTGTGTTTGATCTGTGAGCCACTTGGCCACCCATCCTGTGACATAGCTGTTAATGTTCAAGCTGGTACACTTGTCCATGATGACAGAGTGGGTAATGGTGTAGTAAGCCCTTAGTGAGGTCCAGGTGGGCTGTGTGGACTACTTTCACCTCCATCTATGCTCATGGTAACTGTTTTAAATAACTCATCTAGGTTGGGGAGCCAGGCTGTGCCTTTGACAAGGCAAAGTTGTGTAGAGTCCAGTGTCTAGAGATCTACAATGTGTCAGTGTCTGGGTTCCATGACAATTGTCTCAATAGCTCTGCATACCCGGCTGAGTGGAGATATTGGCCACTGGTTGCCAGTTTCTGTTTTGGCACACCCTTTGTGGTGCTGGATGACTGTTAGTGTATGCCATTATTTGGGTTCATAGCCTTTGGTACAGTTGAGTCTGGACATTGAATGTAGGTGGTGTGTAGCTACTTATGGACCTAGTGTAAGACACAGCCTGGGACAACATACAGTCACATTGATGCTATGTGCTTAGCTTTGGTGAGGGCTGTCGTTACCTGCATGGCCATGATGGCTGGGTCTCTGTATCCTTCTGTGATGGACACAGGCCCTTTTGGAGGTGATGGGGGGGAGTTTACACTGAACTTGTCCCCCTGGATGTGGAGAATGAATGCTGGTTTGATGTATTTCATTTCTTTTTTCAGTAGCTGACAGCATATTTGGTAGTTGACACCTACATGTCTGGTATAGCGACCAAAGGCTTTGTGGTTGTTATTCTTACATTCCTTGACTATTTGTCATTCAAAAACAGCCTAGGATTATTTTATGAGCAGTCATTGTTTCTTCCTGATAATGATCAGTGATGCCTTTCCTTTTGTGAAGTTGGATCTATCATGTGTTTGTTTCCTCCTTCTCTTGTCTAGCTTATTTATGGACTACATACACCTGCCTGTTGTCCTATTTTTTGGGGAGTGCATCCTCATTTTATTTGTGATGTCTCATTCCATGCATCCCTGTAGATGCTCATAGGATGCACTTGTGAATGTTTCTGCAGATTGCATACCATTAGCCTAGAGCAAGAGGTGTTTGGAACTTTCCACTGTGCTCTGGGGAAGTGTGCAGTTTGCTTTTGCAAATGTCTTCACAGTGGTTTCATTAACTTGGTGTGGGTGCGGGATGTGGATGTCCAGTGTGATCACTTCCTGATCTGATATTCACAGAGAGGGGTTTATCTCTGTTGTGGAACACTGGTACCCCATGTTGGTGATGATCATGTCCAGTATGTTGTCACCTGTAGTGGCCGTGCTGACCAACTGTTCCAGGGTGTTAGAGTTTCTTAACTGTAGGAGACATTGGGCATAGGATGTTGTATATGAGTAATTCACACACTCAATGTTTGGGTAGTTGTAATCTCCTCATATAATGGTGTTTGATAGGACCTTTATATTTGCCATTGTTCTCCGGAATACTGAGTGGGGTTCCTGAGACAAGTTATGTGATCTGTAGCAGGCTACAATCTGATGGGCAGCTTTGTCCAATCTTAGTTGCACATGCATGGTCTCCATGGCCTCATGCTGTGCCAGTAACCTGAAGGTGTGGATATCCATAAGGTAGATGGCTACACCCCTTCCTTTTGTAATTAACTCGTGGTTTTGGGTCCAAAGATCAGAGTGATTGTGAGTGTTTTACGTGGATCATATCCAGCAGATCTATGTTTGACATATGTTTGTATGTTAGGTAGTGAACACCTCTGAGTTGGCGAAATGTGAGGGAGTACGGATGGAGCATTTTGCGATGGTCTGTGTATGGCATGTATTTCAGGACACTAATGCTCTTTGTGAGGTATTGCTGCTAGCTTTCCAGTTGTTGCAGTTGTCTTGTGAGGTACATAGCAACAGTGGCATTGTACTCCTTTATAGTTCTAGTGAGTGATGAGTAGAAGGGAACAATGTCCTCTTTATTCTGTATGAGACACATTTTGTGATGAGGTGTGCCACATAAGAGTGTTTCCTGACTACTGTGGGAATGTGCTCATCACAGTTGTATCCACTGTCCACCTGTGACCCAGGGTCTCTTGTCACACTTACAGTGTGAGGTATACTACCACCTATGTTGTAGTTCTTGGCTACAGGGATTTTAACAAAGGTGATGATAATGTTC
This sequence comes from Protopterus annectens, assembly GCF_019279795.1. Lineage (NCBI taxonomy): Eukaryota > Metazoa > Chordata > Ceratodontiformes > Protopteridae > Protopterus > Protopterus annectens. The sequence goes on from NC_056729.1 coordinate 1,749,972,374, forward strand.
CTTTTGGCATTCAGCTACAGCCCATGGCTTGGACAACAGCCATCTCTCTCAGTGAGGCCCTTTTGTAGGATGTCCACATCTTTAGTGTTTACAATGATGGCTCCTAGTTTGCAGTTCTCTGGAAACTACAGTAGACACAGACCTTCCATGTTGATGTTTACTTCAGGGAAGTGGATACTGCACAGCCTGGGAAGTTATCTTGTCCCATGGCTGCTGTGATACTGGATTCAGAGAGTGTTTTTTACCTGTGCAGATGTGATGACAGCAAATTTGCAGTCTTCCATTATAGACATCTGCCCTTTCATGGGTGAGAGGCGGGTAAAGTTAACAATGATCCTATCTGCCAGGATGTTGCCAATATCAGTTGGCTCTGTACATTTAGTGCCATTCAGCTGTAACTCACAACAGATCTGAGTGTAACCATTACTTGCACCTGTCTGTTGGGCAGACATCTCCTGCGTAGACAGTATGCAACAAAGTACAGCTTGGGTTACATTCATTCTTGTTGCATGGGGCAACTATTTGAGGCCAGTAATCCTCTTGTTACGGTACTTCATTGGTCTTTCTAGCTGCTGAATGTGCCTAGTCAGATTCATCGCAAGTCTGAAGACTGCTGAGTAGTGGCAACCTCATTTGACCTACATGCATAGAGCTTGGCAGTTTGTGTGAACACATAGCAGGATGTTCTGACCAGTTTGTGAATGTGTTTCTGGAAGTAGTGATGACTATACACATTTGTCCATAGATCCCTTATTATCACATCCGTATTTAGCCTAAGTGTGTGAGCATGCCCAGTATGACCTTTCAGTATCTTCCCGCCTGACATTTGCTTTGTTTCTTTAAGTGTGTGAGCATGGCCAATATGACCTTTCAGTGTGATGCTGCAGGAAAACCACTTTGTTGCAGTGTGTGAGCACACACAGTATACACATTTCTACTATATGTGTATGGTAAATCAAGGTGTATTTTTACAGCAGGGCTCACCTTTGTGTCATAGATCTGCAGGAATCATGTGCCTACAGGGCTTCCATGACTCACTTTGCATAGACTTATGAACATTTCTACATACAGGGGGGGCAGCTATTCTTTGTACATTTCTACCCGTGGGCACACCGGATTGTTACTGTGGGTGTACATAGGATGTGGGATTCACCTGACACTTATACACATTTGCTGTGCCTACACTGCTATGTACAGGACACCATTACAGTCTGTATTGTTGCCTATCATACTGGCTTGAAGCATACTACTGCACTACAGATCTTAGCGTCCATTGTCACATATATTAGCTTGCGACTTCATAGCCTACCCAACCCACATCACAACGCCTGGCCTGATGTTCTCTGTCTGCATAGATGTGTGGGTGAGGTTACCCATTTACCTCATTAGGGGCATGATACAGCATTGCTTTGTGTTTGCATTTGTGTTTGCATTAGTGTACAATTGTCCTGCTGTGTCTGTGCCACTGTAATGCTATCATGGCTTAGTGGTTCTGTACTGTGACTATAGTGCACAGTATCCTGGATTCAAGCCCTGTCACTGCTCTTTATTTTCATGCTGGCCAGACCAGACTGGTTAAGGAACAGTAAAGCAGTTATGAGCATGTTCGAGTGACTTTGCTCAACTTTGCCTGACCTTGGCCAACATTGCACGAACAATTTTGTTTACATATACTAGATATTGGTAGAAGCTGCTTAGCACTGCTTTATATTGCTTCAAACATGGCAATCATGCCTCAGGTGGTGCTGCAGGGCTGCCTATGTCGGATGCACATACTACACTCCCTATACATGTTTGGAAACAGGTAGTGTCAAGTTAGGCATCACTTTTATTTTATGTGCGAGTCAGAGAGAGGTATCATTTCCAGGGTTCCTACTGAGCCAGTGTTTGTGCTATGCGTTGCCTCTTTGCCAAGGACAAGACATACTGGGCACGCCTTCTGTCTACTGGGGCAGACTCAGGTTGTTCCTTCTCCGAGTCACGCTCTGCCTGTGCATGCCTTGGCAATGGTGGGGGGCTGTTTGGCCCTGCCACATGCTGTTCCTGCTGCAGCTGTTTTCGCAGGATCATATTGTGTAGCATGGCACATACCATGACAATTTGGGTACATGTAGTTGGCAAGTACTGCAAGGCTCCACCAGATGTGTCCAGGCACTGGAACCGTGACTTGAGCATCCCAAACACACGCTCAATTACATTTCATGTTTGCGCGTGTGCCTCATTATGGTGTTCTTGTTCAGGTGTGTGTGCATTTCTGATGGGTGTCATCAGCCATGGCTCAAGTGCATATCCAGCATCCACCCCTAGGTGACCATCGGGGATGTCCCCATTGGCAAATGTCTGGTACAGCTGTGTCAGATGCCAGATATGGGAATCATGGTAGCTTCCAGGGCAGCCAGCACACACATTCAGTATTATGCCCTGGGCATCGCACACGACCTGGCAGTTGATGGAGTGGAAGCCCTTGTGGTTGATGTAGGCCCTACTCCGCTCACCGGCTGGTGCTTTGATGTGTATGTGTGTGCAGTCAATTGCACCCACTACCTCAGAGTATTCCGCTATTTGCTGGAGGAGACGCATATTGCTGGCCAATACCTCATGGGAATTGGGGAAATATACATGATCACCGACATGTGCTGACATGGCATTCAGGAACTGGTGCAGTACCCTGAATGCTGATGCCTGTGAAATCCCCATCATATCACCAGTTGCTCTCTGGAAGGTACCTGTTGCAAGTATTCTTAGGCCAACACGTACCTTGGGTTCCCCTCTGTTGGTTCTGGGTGTGAGGCGTGGCCTGCACAGCTCAACAATTTGCTGCTGGAGGTCTTTGTCCACTCTATAGTGCTCCACTATCTCTAGCTGATGTAGCTCCTGGTAGGTTACCCTGGGTCTGTGCACTCTTCTCCGTCTCCTCACTGTGGGTTGCTCAGCAGCATTCGCAATGGCACCACCCTCAGCATCTTGCACATGTTGCCTTATAACAGCAGTGGCAGCCCCTAACATTTTTATGTCTCATTTTAAGCTTTTTAGGTTTTCACTTCTCTGTGTAGACTGCAGTGTTGCAGTGTTTCTGAGAAAAACATGGGGGAATGTTGTTTGCAGAGTTTTACGTGCTGGGCTGGGATGGACTAGTGTACTGCCTGTGTAATTGGCTGATTGTGATTGATTTCACCTGGCAGCTTTGCTAGTTCTCCTTGGTTAACTTCCTACTACTTCTTTTCCTTCCTTTTCCCATTTCTGTTTCCACAGGGGGCAGCGCCGCACAAACAAGCGCAAGCATACGCATACAAGTGCACAAGCATGCACGCAGCCTTACACAGGCTTACACAGGCTAAGGCGGGTGCACATTCATGTATACAAGCTTAGATGGCCTTACACAGGCTTACACAGGCACACACACTCTCACACGCATGCATACAGTGTAAGCAGCTTTGCAAGAAACTTTAGTGATAGCCACGGCGTACACCTTCGGTTTTTGGATTTCAGTTTAGACAACTGTAGACACACCACTTTTAGTCCTGAGGAACTCACAGCAAACACATGCCACTCTGCTCCAATAAGTTTACAGTCTTTTTGATGCATACCCCCTGATGATGTCACCCATCTTGTACTCTGTTACTCCCCTTATCCTACTCTTACACTCTAAGGACATGGTTCACATAGCAGGAAAAACTAGGATTCACTATCCTTATCCTCATTTGCATAGGATTGCCTACTAATACTTGGTTACATCTCTCAGACTGAGCTTCCCCCCTTAGCAACCTCTACTCATTAGCCATGTTGTCTTCAGCCTACCATTCACTTGCATGGCAGATGAATATTTTGAATAAAATCCCTATTTGTGGCTTTTAATTTTTGTTTTTCTGGTTTTTAGAGCACAGCACATTTGCGTGGCGCTGCGCTATGCTTAAACATCGGAGATCGAGGGAAAAAACATTTTTTTTTTAATTTTGCAAAGGAAAAAAATGCCAATGGCCATATATTTGGCCATTGGCATGCTTCCTCAACTGGATGCATCCTTTATTTGGAGCTGTCATGGCTCCATTTTGCTATTTGCAGAACGGCACTCAGTTGCCAACCGAGTACATTTCTGCAAATAACACTACTCTTACTCTGACAGGTTAGTGTTTCCTGGATCACAAATTTACCTCATTTGCATAGCTTTCAGCAGAAAATGAGGTAAATTGAATAAACTAACCCTGTCCGTGCAACAGTCGTTTTTAGGAGCTCTCTTGCACGCCCCTGCTGGCTGTTCCTGGATCGCTCAGCAGACATGTTGGCTGCATGGAGTCTTACTCTACTCTTAGACTTCTTGCAAGCCTTTGTGAATCCGGCCCTAAATTTTTAAAAAAGAAATTAACATGTAAGAAATAACATGTAAAATGTATGTTTATATTTGACCATGTATGGTTACTATTTATTTATTTTTTTTGCTATAGCATACTGGCATATACAATCTAGTTGTGGATGTTACAGGCAACTTTTTCTTTAAAGTGGGGCATACAACCCAAGTATATTATTTATTTATTTATTAGGAAAGTCCGACTGAGCCAGAAAGTACAGTTGTGTACACTTATCATAAATGTAGATGTTCGAGTGTATTCACTGTTGCAGTCATCACATTTGGGTTATCTGCCTGCTGGTAGCCCTCAGCTGGCCTGAATACTAGTCTTCGGATTTCTGCGTCGGATGCTGTCTCTTCTTCCATGATGTCAGGTCGTCAGGGGTATAAAACATGCAGCCAACATCATTACATCAGTTTTTCTTGCCCCAGATGTCAGGTGCCCCCACAATATGAAGCAATTATATGGTATGGTACACCCCCATCAAAAAGCAAATACACCAGAAAAAATAAATATACCAAACAAGAAGGAAAGGTAGAGCCAAGAGAAGTCAGGGGGCTGGAGGGAGGGTAACTGGGACTGCAACAGTGAATACACTCGAACATCTACATTTATGGTAAGTGTACACAACTGTATTATGTTCTTCGTGCTTCACTGTTGCAGTCATCACATTTGTGTTGATTCCCAAAGCTAAGGAAGGGAGGAGGAAGTTATAGAGCATTAGGGCCAGCTATTAAGCCCTGCAAGACTGCAGTGGCAAATCCAGCTCTGGATTTAGAAAAGATAGGCATGTGGTAATGCTTGGTGAAGGTATGTACAGAGCTCCAGGTAGCAGCTTTTAGGATGTCCCTGGTCGGGACTCCTCTGAGAAAAGCCACAGAGGTAGATGCAGCCCTGGTGGAATGCGATCGTATCCCCTGTGGGGTAGGTTTTCCATGGTGCTTATAGCAGAAATGAATGCAATGGATGGTTTGCTTTGAAATGGCCTTCCCCTCTGCCCCTGTAGCAAAGCCAACTAGCAGCTTTTCAGATTTTCTGAGAGGCTTAGTCCTGTCCAAGTAAAATCTAAGTTGTCTGTGCACGTCCAGAGAGTGCAGTATTTGTTCACCTTTGTTTTGTGGATTAGGGAAAAAAGTAGGCAAATGAATGGACTGATTTAGGGTCACATTAGACACCACCTTGGGCATAAAGGAAGGATTAGTCCTGAGGAAAACCCTGTCCGCATGGAAGATAATGAAGGGTTCCACTGCCATGAGGGCCTGTAATTCAGACACTCATCTTGCTGAAGTGATGGCTAGAAGGAAGGCTGTTTTCCAAGAAAGGAATTTCAACTCTGCTTGCAGCTGGCTCAAAGGGGGGAAGAGTGAGCTTTTCCAATACAAAGTTAAGGTCCCAGGCTGGAGTGGGAGCTCTCCTGGGGTGGGTCTTAAATTTTTGGCCCCTCTAAGGAATTGTTTTAGCAAGGGGTGAGAGAAGAGGGGTGGCTCAGTATTATAATGTGCTGAAATGGCAGAGGCATGAAATTTAATTGACGAGAAGGATAGGTCCTTGTGGAGCATTTCTGTTAAGTACTGTAGAATATGAGGTAAGTTGGGCACCGTTGTGCCGATCCCCTGAGCCTGGCTCCAGGAACAGTATCTTTTCCACTTTTCAGCATAGGATTTTTTAATACTAGGCCTCCTTGCCTCCAGAATGACATCCAGCACCTGCTTACTGAGGGATGCTAGAGGAGAGCTCATGGAATTAGCCAGGCTGCAAGGTTCAGGGTTTGAAGCTGAGGGTGCAGAATCTGGCCCGCCTGCTGGGACAGAAGGGAAGAGGCCTGAGGCAGGTGCCATGGTTGCAGCAGTGTCATACTGTGCAAGAGGGGGTACCAGTGCTGGCATGGCCAGTCTGGTGCCATCAGTATTGTCCTTGGCTTGTCCTGTTTGATCTTTAGTAGAACCTTCGAGAGGAGAGGCAGAAGGGGAAAGGCATAAACCGAGAGGCTTTCCCAGGTAAAGGACAGGGCATTCACTTTCCAAGCTTGACTGCTGGGAGTTCTTGTGCAGAATTTGTTCAATTGGTAGTTCTGAGGGGAGGCAAACAGGTCTACCTCTGGAGTTCCCCATTTGTTCTTCAAGAGGTTGAATATTTTGGGTTCTAGTTTCCATTCGTGTGGGTCCATGAGATTTCTGCTTAACTCGTCTGCCAGTGAATTTAGTTTGCCTGGCAGGAATTGAGCTTACAGGTGTACTTGGTAGCTCAAGGCTGTGTTCCACAGAGTCATGGCTAGTCTGCAGAGAGGGTATGAATGGGTTCCCCCCGCTTGTTTATGTACCACATAACTGTGGTGTGGTCTGTCTTTACCAGTAGTTGTCCTGGAAGAATTGAAGGCTGTCAGAGCATTCTGTACAGCTAGCATTTCTTTTTGACTGATATGCAGGTGCATCTGTCTCGGGTTCCATTTGTCCTGAATTCACTGCCCTGCCATGTGAGCTCCCCATGCATAGTCTGATGCGTCTGTTGTTAGGGTTTGGGCGGCAGGGGGTATAGTGAAAGGGAGTCCCTTGTTGTGGTAGCAGGCCTCTGCCCACCAAAGGAACTCTGTCTTCATACAATGAATGATAGAAATCATTGTTTCCAGGTCCAGAGAATGTTGACATCATAGGCTTTTTAGATGCCATTGGAGTTTCCTCATATGCAGTCTTGCATATGGAATTAGTAGAATGCAAGAGGCCATGAACTAGGGCTTGCAGTATTTTCCTTGCAGATAGCTGGGGTTTTGTGGCCAATAGTTTGAAGTAGGTTGTCAAATAAACTTGTTTCTCCGGATGAGGAATGCCATCTGGGAAGTTGTGTTCAAGCTTGCTCCCAGGAATACAATCTGTTGGCAGGGCACTAGGTGAGATTTCTTTTCATTGATGGTGTACCCCAGAGAGGTTAGAAGTTTCTGTATGAATGCCAGGTGTTGTAATAGCAATTCCTGGCTTTCTGCCTGAATCAGGCAATCGTCCAAGTATGGGTAAATTTAAATATTTCTCTGCCTGCAAAATGCAATGGCTGGAGTTAGACACTTTGTGAATACCCTGGGCGCAGTAGATAAGCCAAAGGGAAGTGAAGAGAACTGATAGTGCATGGAGCCTGCCCTGAAGCGTAGGTATTTCCTGCAAGATTCCCTTATTGGGATGTGCAGGTAAGCTTCCTTTAAGTCTAGGGTTGCTAGCCAGGCATCCTTGGCTAACATAGGAAGAAGCTGTTGAAGAGTTAGCATTTTGAATTTTGGAACTACCAGAAAGGTGTTGAGAATAGAGAGGTCCAGGATAGGATGCCAGGAGTTGTCTTTTCTGGGTACCAGAAAAAGTCTTGAATAAAAACCTTGTCCCCTTTGATCTGCTGAGACAGGTTGAATAGCTCTGATACTGAGAAGAGAGAGAACCTGCTGCTTGACCTCCGCCCATTGATTTGGGGGTACGTCTGGCCAACATTTGGATTTGGTAATATGTGGAAGTGGAATCTATATCCTTGGGAGACAATGTTCAAAACCCATTTGTCCTGGGTAATGAGTTCCCAGTTTTTTGCATGCAGGGCGAGCTTTCCTCCAAAGGGAGCAGGTAGTTGAGCAGGGCTTGGAAGAGTTAAGGTTAGGTCATTGTGCCATTTTTCCATAGGGGGGTGGCTTACTACTCCCTGCTTTGGAAGTGGGAGCCCCCCACTGTTTAGGTCTGTGCGTAGCCTGAGACTGTAGTCTGGGTGGTCTGCTATTCCTGGGTTTGGACTGAGAAAGCCTGGAAGGGACTGGAAAGGACCAGTTCTTTGAAGGCCAATGCCTACTGAATCTGGGAAGCTGTATTTGTAGGAAATCTTTAACAGTTTGCATAGATTTAGCTTTCTCCTCCATCCTTTTGAGGACTTCTGCCTTGTTGCCAAAAAGGTGGTCTTGGTTTAAGGGAGCATCCAGTAATTTAGCTTTAACATGATCTGGCAAGTTTTGTTCCTTAAGCCAAGCATGCCTTCTAAGTACAGACCCAGTGACAGCAGCCCTGCAAGATGATTCTAAAGCATCAAAACCACATTGCAAAGTATGTTTACCAACCTGTTCTGCAGAATGCATTAAATCTTGCAATTCTTTGTGTTCAGCACAGTCAGGAATCAACATCATTTTCTGTTTAAGTAGTCCCATAATATGCTACTGATACTTTTACATATGAAACTGGTAATTTAAAGCCCTAATGGCCAAAGTAGCAGACATGTATACCTTCTTACCCCATCTGTCTAAGGGTCTAGAATCTCTATCAGAAGGGGTAGGATTTTTGGCAGCAGAAGTCTTAATGCCTTTTGGTCCTTGGGAGATGGTCTCTGGATCCGCAGAAGGATTCTTGAAGAGGAACTTGTGAGAATCAGGTACTCTGTAGTACCTGTCAGGTTTTCTGGGAGCTGGAGGTAAAGTGTCTGGGGTAAGGCTAGATTCCAAGAAAGCATCATCTACAATGTCCAGAACAGGAGGGATAGCTAAAGGCCTGTGTTGAGGCAGGAGTAAGAATTTCCTAAGTCTCTTTTTGGACTCAGCGGAAATGCTCCCTAAGAGTATGCAAGGTTTCACCAAAAGAAAGATCTTCTGGAGGGGAAGCAGAGGGAATGGATTCCTCTGCATCAGAATCCTCATAAGTAGATAAGGGCAAATCTTGGTAATCAGAAGGAGCAGAAATATCAGATTCCTGATGTAGTAAGAATCTTTGTGTTCAACATCTTTGTATCCTGTATAAAAAGGGTTAAAATATATGAAACTGTATTGCGTGCAAAGAAATAAGCTAAAATAAGTTGTTTTTCTTGAAAAGAATTTGCTGACCAAAAAGGAATGCACAGATGCTGCCTTGGTCCAGGCACAAGCCTATCTTGTGACTGACCTCTGACCAAGGAGGAATGTATAGATGTTACCTTGGGGTAGGCACCAGTTTATCTCATGCCTGATTTGTGACCATCTAAGACTCCAGTGAGTAAATTTATAGCCTTGACTTAAATTCCTTGTCAAGTAATCAGCTGCTGTGTACGTGCAAAGGGTACTATATAAACTCATGTAAAATGTACAGAATTCAGACTGCTGACATACCAATCTTTGTAGCAGGTCTCCATGCATGTAAAATAAACCTTTTTTGGCTTACATTTTATCTGCGTGATTCTTCCAGTATATGTTAGGAGTGTTAAAAATCTTTTGACATTTCTGGCACCCAAGAACGTGGGGCCACCTCTTCATGGCACAAATCGCATAAGAGGGACTGAAAAACCTGTACAGGAAAGGGAGAACAAATCTCGGACTCCCTTGAACAGAAAGACCTCCGACAAAGAAGTCGTAAGTAGAGGCCAGTCACTCTTAGATTCGATCCGTGGGACGGTGACGAACGAGGGCGGAAGATCCGCAGTAAGGTAAGCTTTTTTTATTATAAAAGTACGTTTTTTTAAGGGACTAGTCATAGAGGAATTTTCTTTTGTTTAAAATTTTACAAAAGACCGGTAGAGATCTCAGGAAAAGGAAACAGTTTTTCTTTTAAATAAGAAAAATGGGAACAGGAAGCAGTTGTTGTATTAGTAAGGGCTGCTTAACTAAAAAGACTGAAGATGAGGAATATATGTTTAAATTGCATCCAAAAAAATCTAAAATATATAAAAAAATGGAAAAAAGATTATGGGTTTAGTGGTACCTTAAATAGAGCAGAATGTCAAAAGCTAGTGAGAGACCTGCGCAGGGACACAGGAGGTAAGGTTAAGAAACAAAAAAAGGTAGGATTTCCTCAAGCACAGAAATGGTTGGAAGAAGCTAATAAAAGACATAAGGAACAATTTTTAAATAAGGAAAGTGGTGGCTCGAGTGCAAAAGATAAATTTTTTGTCCGCAAAGAGGATGACGAGACATCTGTTGTCTGTCGTAAACCGACAGCCCCACCCCTGTATTGCGAGGACCCCAAAGACGTGGCTAGTCCACCCCAGTATCAGGTAGATGATACAGAGAATCAGGATGAGATTGTACCCCCCGTAGTAATTACAAAACAAATAGATGGGTCCATAGTACTTCGGAAACGTACTGTGGACAAATGGAAGCTTAAGGAAGCCGAATCACAAGAGGACGAATTAAATACAGTACCCACAAACTCATATCCCCTTATAGAAGTAGCAAACCCCCAGGCAGGAACAATTGGTCAAGGTCCTACTATTTTTGTTTACCGACCTTGGACACGGGAAGACATTCGAAAAGCTTTGGAGGGCATACCACACCCAGAATTAGACATGACTAAATTTAGCGAAGACATTACAGGTATGATGGAAAGTTACAAATTAAATTCCGTCGAATTAGAACAGGTAATACACCAAATCCTAGGACCAGACTGGCACTTAATTTGTGGGGAGTGGAATCCCCTAACTAGGGCAGATGGTAAAGCACGTGCTTTTGGTTCTGAAACATATAAGACACAATCACAAGACCTGTTAAAGCGTATTACAGATCACTGGAAACCTAGGGCAGATTGGACTTGCATTAATCAGTGTGTACAGGCTGAAGATGAAAAAGTAGATCATTATTTACAAAGGCTTAACCAATGTTTTGATAACCATAGCAGAATGAAAAGACCAAATGATCAAAAAAATGACTCATCTTATGAACAACAACTAAAAAATGCCTTTTTAAAAGGGTGCAGAACTGCAGTTAGTAATTTTATTCAAAAACATATGATAGACCATAGGACGGCACGTCTGCAACCCTTACTAGAGTATGCAAGACGTGCAGAAAAATATCTAGAGGAAAGGAAAAGGAAACAGGCTCAAACCTTTGCAGTAAGTGCGGATGGGACACTTATGTTAGTGCATAACTCAGCCAACAGAGGTAGAGGAAGGGGACGAGGTAGAGGTAGAGGAAGAGGGGATGTAGGACATTCCAAAGATTATGAAGGTAGACAAAAGAGGGGGGAATGCTTTAAATGCGGAAAGAAAGGACATTTCGCAAGGGATTGCTGGAGTCCCAGGAAGCCTGCTGCTGCTCCAGAGCATAGTTCAGCATGACTATATGATGGCAGCATGGATAAACCAGACCCAGGCACTGAAATTGGCTGGCAAGAGCCAGTAATGCAAAGTGAGGATGATTTTGAGGATGTAAATGAAGAAGGTGAAGGAGAATGTGCAGAATGGGAACATGAGATAACTGATTTTTCAGAAAAGAGTGGCTGTCAGTTTGTAAACCTGACAGCTCTAGCTATGACTATGCAGTTAGATGTGCAACTGGTAATCATATTACAGGTTGAAGGGAAGGACATAGAGTTTTTATGTGACTCAGGGGCTTCTAGAACCTTATTGAAACACACTGTAGTACCGTCCAGTGTGATTACTAATGACTATGTACTAGTCAAAGCGGCTGATGGCCTCATTTATAAGGAACCCTTGTCTAAACCTTTATGGTTTACAGACCCTGAAACTAATCAAGCCATTAGATTTCAGGTGATTATCTCCCAGATTTTCCCTGTTAATTTACTAGGAAGAGACCTGATGCATGTTTTTGGAATAGCAGCGGTACCAACCGCATCAGGAATCTTGGCTAAGCGTATGGGAATCCAGGATGAGATGTTGCAGGTAGGGCAAGGGGATTTACATTACTGGTATAGTAATGATCTTATTGAAACAGGACCACGAAGTGTGGTCAATGAGTTAACTAATCTAGCTTTGAGCAAATACGGTACGACCATTCAATTACCAGAGGCTGCCAAACAACTGCACTGTACAATGTATTACAGGAAAAACGTGGGACCCAATCCCAAGTATGAGGAACAATTCTTTAAACACAAAGTAACCAGAATCCTATTACATAATCTTTATTGGGACAGAGCCGGGAACTCTGCAGTTACTTGTAGTCTCACAAGAGACATGCAACAGCTCTTTCTAAATGCTTCCACCCCACATGTATCTCTAACTAGGGAAGAACAGGTGGCATGGTATATAGTTGGGAAAAAGGTTACCGAGTGGTCAAAGATGACACTGGAACAACTGGCAGGTAAGGGAGTTCAGGTACAGAAGTTAAATTGGGTGACCCAAGCCAGACCAACAGTACATCTTCGAGAAGATCAGTTAGTACCGACAGGAGACATGCCATCCTGACTATTCTTTCTGACCCCACAGGAAGAATTGAAACTACAGTCAGTACCAGAATCCTTATGGTCCCTAGGACAGCATGACATTGGGCTAATGAGAACAGCAGGGCAGGTTAAAATAACTCCAAAATCCGATTTTAGACCTCATAAGCGTCAGTATCCATTAAGTAAAAAGGCAGAAGAAGGCATCTTACCAGTAATCACAGCTCTACTAATAGCTGGGTTTTAATTCCATGCACAGATTCACCGTGTAATACACCCTTGTTCCCAGTAAGGAAACCGGACGGGACATGGAGACTGGTACAGGATCTGCAGGCTGTAAATGCTGCTGTAGTGCCAAGGGCTCCTGTGGTCCCCGATCCATCTATGCTGTTAAACGATATCCTTCCCACAGATAAGTATTTTTCTGTCATTGATATCAGTAACGCATTTTTCTCTATCGCTCTACAGGAAGATAGTAGATTTTGGTTTGCCTTTACGTTCATGAGCAAGCGGTATACATACACACAACTGCTGCAGGGATACTGTGAAAGTCCTACAATCTTTTCACAAGAAATGTCGACAAACCTGGCACAGTTTCAACCAGAGAATGGCTGTCATCTACTGTTATACGTGGACGACATCTTACTGGCCACACCCACGGAGGCTGTCTGTGAGTCCGAAACTATTTGGTTGTTGCATTTTTTGGCGAAAGAAGGACATAAGGTAAACAAATCTAAATTACAATTTTGTAGAACTGAAGTACGGTATCTAGGCTATACCATTTCAATTGCTGGCAGACAACTAGATAACTGTAGAAAATAAGCTATTTTACAAGCACCAATGCCCAGCACGAAAAAGGAAATGATGTCATTTTTAGGAATAACTAATTTTTGTCGTAGTTGGATTCCCAACTATGCAGAGGAAGTGAGTCCACTTTCAGAACTTATTTTTGCACTTCCCATGGCAGCACATGACGCGCTGCAGTGGACGGATAAGGCAATACAGGCATTTACTAGGGTAAAACAATTGATAGCAGGATCTGCAACACTTAGCTTCCCTGACTATACGAAACCTTTTGTTCAGACAGTAGATTGTAAGCAGGGCTTTATGACATCAGTTCTGTTGCAAACTTATGGGGATAAGTTGAGACCCTTAGCTTTTTATTCCAGCAAGTTAGACACAGTGGCACGATCTCTGCCACATTGTGTACAAGCTGTAGTTGCAGCCGCACTGGCTGTACAAGCGTCTGCAACCCTAGTTTTATTCCATGACCTCACCTTATAAGTACCGCACTCCGTGGCGGTAATACTACTGCAGGATAAAGTTACCTTTCTCTCTCCTAGCAGACACTTATCCTGTATGACAACGTTACTATCACAACCACACATGACTATTGAGTGATGCACTACTCTAAATCCAGCCACGCTGTTACCCACAGCTGAGGATGGTGCCCCTCATGTGTGTTTAGACTTGATACACTCCAATGTCTTACCAAGACCAGATCTTAAGGACCAACCTTTGGCAGATTCAGATTGGACCCTGTTTGTAGATGGGTCAGCACGTAAAAATGAGGCAGGTATCATGCAATAGGGTTATGCAATCACAACTGCGACTAAGGTGTTAGAGGCAAAACCCCTCCCCAGAAACCTGTCCGCACAGGCGGCTGAACTGATTGCTTTAACCAGAGCATGCACCATCTCCAAGGATAAGGCAGTTACTATCTACACAGATAGTCAGTATGCTTTTTCCACGGTCCATGTCTTTGCACAGCAATGGAAAAATAGGGGAATGGTTACGGCCTCGGGAAAGGAAATAACCCACAAGGATTTAATCCTTAGCCTCCTACAAGCTGTCCAGCTGCCACGGGGACTGGCCATCTGTAAATGCGCAGCACACACAAATGCCAAAGATCCAGTATCACTTGGAAATGCACTAGCTGGCAAAACTGCAAAAAGCGTAGCCTTAACCTCTACTTTTGTACTCGAGACCACACAAAAGGAACTTCACCCTACAGATAAATTTGATTTACAAACTTTACAGGTGATGCAGGAACTTAGTACAGTTCAGGAAAAACAGCGATGGGTTAAATATGGGGCTATTCAAAAACAGGGAATCTTTGTAGGTCCAAATGACAAGTATGTTTACCAACGAACCTTTTTAGGTATGCTTCATCAGTGACGCACGGCCCATCTCATTTGGGCCCTGCTGCTATGGTTCAAATGATCCAGCAAATTTTCTGCACTAAGGGCTTTATAGCATATGCCAAACGATTCTGTTTATCGTGCCTGCTTTGTGCACGATACCATGGAGGAGGGGTAAGGGTCACCCCAGCAGCTTTTCCACTGCCTCCGTACCCATTTCATACAATCTGTATGGATTTCATTGAACTAACTCCCATCCAACAAAAGCGATTTGTGTTGGTCATTATTGACGCTTTTACAAAATGGGTTGAAGCTTTTCTGGTAACACATCCAGATGCCCTGTCAGTAGCCAAGGCCCTTACGAATAATATCATCCCTCATTTTGGGCTACCCACACGCATCTATTCTGATAATGGCACACATTTTGTAAACCAAGTTATTCAAAAGCTGGCTGCCATTTTTCAGATTGAACTAAAACACCACTGTGCCTACCACCCACAGTCAGCAGGGTTGGTTGAACGCCATAATGGTATTCTCAAAGGCAAGTTACGTAAACTCATGGCCGAGACACATCAGTCTTGGATAAACTGCTTACCTCTAGCATTCCTGTCCATGCATACTCCCACCTCAAAGGGGTCACACCATTTGAACTATTATCACGGAGACCTTACTCGTCCGCAGTGGCAAAGTCTTTTGCCTGCGGAACGTGAGGGGGGTGAAGAGATAACAGATTACATGAGGAAATTGCTGACCAGAACTAACACCTCTCTAATGAATGATTATTTTTCAGATCAGAAGAACAACAGGATCCTGGAAGTGAAGCCTGGCGACTGGGTCTGGATCAAAATCATCAAAAGAAAGACCTGGAACTCCCCTAAGTGGGAAGGTCCATACCAGGTTTTGATTTCTACTCCCACAGCAGTTTGAATAAAGGAGCAAACGTCTTGGATTCACCTGACACAGTGCAAGATTGTCAGGAAATTCGAGTTGGAGAAGAATTTGAGTTCCCCTTAGGAACACTGATTAGTAGTAATCTTGTGTCGTATGAACTTTTCTGACTATTGTAGCAATGCAGGAAAATACCGGAAGGGAGCAGCCCTTCCCACAAAGGCATTGTAAAATAATTTTGTTATTAGTAAGTGTAAGTGTTGTTTTTCTGTTTTGGTCATTTTTATTTCTAAACGAAACTAGCCAAGCAAAGAGAGATAAAAATACAGCCTGGCATCCACCTTTTAATACTTACCAGGCTATTAAATATGCATATGCTTTGTCTTTTAATGTTTCAAATTGTTGGATATGCACAGCTATCCCCACTGCACATGGTGGTCTGATGTTAAGTACAGTACCTTTGGTGGCAAATGATACCTGGACTAATCTACTGTTTGAAACCTCGAACGTAGCCTTGGAGGGCAAAATTGCATTACCCCTCATGGGTCGCCAGAATGGAACTGTATGCTTTCAAAGGTCTGGCAAAATTAAAGTTGGGTGGAGTCAGTGTAACGAAACCATAACTCATAACTGTACAATAGATGGACACTGTACAACGAGTTTCAAGCCTATACTAGCATTTGTTAACAGTACAGGGTTCATTAATGTCACAAGCTTTGTTGAAAAAATGTTATCTGTGTATAATTTCTTGTTTAAAGGGATACAAGACAAAGGAAAACAGTTTATTCCAGTTAATGCCACCCTCAAAGTGAATGAGTGTTATTTTATCTGTGGTAGAAAAGCATACAAATGGTTACCAAGAAATTGGTCAGGCAGTTGTTTCTTGGGTTATTTGGCACCAGCCATAAGACATACATTTTCTCTTCCCCAAGGTAAAATACAAAATGTACGTGCTGTTAATAAACCTGTTAATCCCGTAGGTAACGTTGATGCATCCTGGATCTATCATCACGATTTGGTCCACAGTAGCAGCAAGGGACTATCACACATGGACTTGGGCGATGATGTTATTTCCTGGGCTGGTATCCTTCCAGCGTATGGGACAGTAAAATCTATTTGGGAGCTCAGAAAACTGTCAAAACTGTTAGAAACTCTGAGCAATGCAACTTTTTCTGCGCTAGAATTGGTGACGGATGAGTTAACTGCAATGAGGACTGTGGTGTTGCAGAATCGTATGGCACTTGATTTCACCCTAGCGGCAAAAGGAGGTACTTGCGCTCTTATCCAGGAGGAGTGTTGTTCATATATCCCTGATAATGAGCATGACATAGAGAGCCATCTGGAAGTCCTACAACAGGTTTCTGAACTTACAAAACCAGGACAAAATCCATTGACTGACTTTTTCCAAAATTGGTTGGGAATCGGGGAACAGTACTTATGAATGTCTTAATTGCTGTTTGTGTTGGTGCCATTATATTCCTGCTGATGGGTTGTTGTTGCATTCCTTGCATCCGAATGATAATATCAAGTGTATTGTCTGCCAATGCAACCAAAGCCTATTATTCTAACCATACAGAACATGAATCATGTGAAAAATTGTATGCATAAAATATATTACTGGTGATACAAAGTGTTGTTAGGGGGGGAAATGTAGTAAGCATCTTTATGTTCAACATCTTTGTATCCTGTATAAAAAGGGTTAAAATATATGAAACTGTATTGTGTGCAAAGAAATAAGCTAAAATAAGTTGTTTTTCTTGAAAAGAATTTGCTGACCAAAAAGGAATGCACAGATGCTGCCTTGGTCCAGGCACAAGCCTATCTTGTGACTGACCTCTGACCAAGGTGGAATGTATAGATGTTACCTTGGGGTAGGCACAAGCTTATCTCGTGCCTGATTTGTGACCATCTAAGACTCCAGTGAGTAAATTTATAGCCTTGACTTAAATTCCTTGTCTAGTAATCAGCTGCTGTGTACGTGCAAAGGGTACTATATAAACTCATGTAAAATGTACAGAATTCAGACTGCTGACATACCAATCTTTGTAGCAGGTCTCCATGCATGCAAAATAAAACTTTTTTGGCTTACATTTTATCTGCGTGATTCTTCCAGTATATGTTAAGAGTGTTAAAAATCTTTTGACACCTGATCAGAAGAATCAGAAATAAAATCAGTTCTAGGTCTCTTAGAGGGGGAAGGTTGGCTTTCCCTAATTAAGATAATAAGGTCTTCAGCCATTCTAAGCATTTTTTTTTTGAGGCATATGGGCCTGAGCCTGTGGTTTGGTCATCGGTTTTCTAGGCGTAGTACAAGGTTTAGGCCTGAATGAAAGTCATGGCATCGGTTTAATATGAATGTCCGTAGGCCTGAATACACCCTCAGAAGCCAGTGCCTGCACAGTGGCTCCGGACTCATCCAAGGTAGAGACATCCGCAGGTTCCATAGTTGAAGAAGCATCTCGCAGCATACCGGACTCCGAATGGGTATCAGTAGAGGCCTGCGAATCTGAAGTAGGGGGTATCAGGGGCTGCAAAAGTGCCTCACTGAGTACCGGCGGACTGGTGACTAGCTTAACGTAAGTGTCATCGGCAGTTTTGGACCTATGCAGTCTGTCGCTGTCTTTATCCTTATGTTTTTTCAGAAGATTGGTAGTTGGATGGCTTAACGAAGCAATTTCGAGTACGAAAGTAATTGACTGCAAAAGTAGCCTGACAATGAATAGCTCGGGTGTTGAACAAAGAACAAAACTGACAGCGAGGAACTTCATGGTCTGGGCCTAAACAGAGGATGCAGTACAAATGAAAATCTCTATGAGGTATTTGTTTTCCACAGGTAAGACAAGTGTTAACTTTTACTGACATCGTTTAGAGCAAGAAAAAGGATCCCCAGTAGGGTACTTATCTTTTTTGAAGACTTCGGGTCTGAAACTCGAAAACGAAAATTTCAGGAGACGGCCAACTGGCACTTGCGAATTGCTTCTGCTTTGGGCACTGCACAGCAAGAAAGACTGAAGTAATGGCATCGGCTGCATGTTTTATACCCCTGACGACCTGACGTCATGGAAGAAGAGACAGCATCCGATGCAGAAATCCAAAGGCTCTGGTATTCAGGCCGGCTGAGGGCTACCTGCAGGCAGATAACCCAAATGTGATGACTGCAACAGTGAAACACGAAGAACATCCCCATTTTCAGTGGAGGCCCAGGGAGTAAAACTCCACATAAATATAAGCAAAATACAATAATTTGATAGTACAATAGTATACATACAGTAAGATGCAGAATACATATCTTCTAGTTAGTCTAGACAAAGTAGTATTCCATACAGTTTTCTAGTAGATACAGGTTCAAAAAGAAAAACATGAGAGTTTCAGTGGAGATCACTGTGAGAAAAAATAAAGTTAGTAGTGTGTACATATTAAATAATAGTTATGACCAAATGCGATTTCCTTTATATATATTTATTTTTTAGTAGTAATAAACACTGAGGAGAGGGAGAAAATGAGATAAGGAGTGGACAGTGTGTTGAGAGAGCTACAGATATCTTGTCAGTCAGGTTTGGTGCAGGAGCATATTGTGAGGAAGCTCTTGCTTTGATTAATAAGAATGAGGGAGAAATGGTGAGAGAATGAAAGAGTAAATCCATTCTGCACATAAAAGCATTTATAATATAGTCTCTGCTTGTAAACGTATACAGGATAAATTTGCAGAATGTCCTTGAGTTTTCCTCATATTTTGGTCTATTCCTCATAAAATATGTGATGTTCTGGCAAATCATTGTGGAGTGTGATTACTAAATAGTGGCAGTCATGAAGTTCAGAATTCACTGCTTTCAGAAAATGGATGTTAAGTTGGCAATGTTATATGCACACAATGGCAGTGTTTAAAATCTGTCCTTAATTTTGGGCCTTGGCTCATCTTATTTCTTTTGGCTTTGTTCTCGTTCTTTAAGATAAGCGGTTGAGATTTGTTGTCACAACTGGAGCAACCACTATGCCTTCTCATTAAACAATCAAGGGCTTAAGTCACAACTATGCAGACTATCTCAAAGCCTTGTCCCTCTTACTGATATTATAATAGCTACTAAGATGCAACTTCTGTTTCACAAATAAGGCCACAACAGTCCAAATTTTGTCATATCTACTTCACATTTGCAAGCCCAATAGTACAGTGAATGCCCACTCAAGGGATCTCTATCTCTTTTGCAACAGAAATAAAACATGTTGGAGATAGATAGGGCTGTGTATTACAATACCTTTTCTATGAAACCATCTTCCATCCCACTTAAAGCAAAATACTTCTATTACTCTATTCAAAAGTAATTTGGATTAATGGATGGGAAACTATAAAATTGTACCCTGTTTAAGCTACCATGTCCCTCATGGATAAGGGCAACAAGTAAAATGTCCCAACATATCCTTATTCATATTCAAAATATAAGGCCTGAAAACTACTATGGGAATATAATGTTAGAATTCTTAAGATCCTGACAGATCAATAGCCTAGTAAAAACATCACCTATTTATTTGAAGTACTGCATAAAGTCTAGACAGAAGTAAAATGGGAAAGACAAGATAAGGCAATCCAGTGAGAATGTTTTAAGCTATATTGTAATAATATAGCTAAGCTACTTAGACATTTGGGATGGGGCAAAAGGGTCTATACTGAATTAGCAAACGCTTAGAAAAGCGAATGCGAATTCATCGACCCCTTTTAAGCGAAAGCTTACAATCTTGAACACCCATAACGGTGATTTTTTTTCACAGGGCAAAAAATCCCTGGGCCGGTTTCAGGAGTTTGCCATTTCCTCCACTGTGGTGTGATCTTGGATTTGGTATATTTAAGTAGGGGGGTGTGTGGGGGGTGTGAACCCCCCCACATTATGTAATGTTTTAAGTTTTTTTTTTTTTTTTTTTGTGGAACAGAGATTTTTTTTCCCTGGGAAAAAAAATTGCTGTTCCGGGTGTTCGAGATTTTAAGCTTTCACTTAAAAGGGGTTGATGAATTAGTGTTCGCTAATTTAACATAGACTCAGGGCAAAATTATGATTTGGGCTCAAAGTTTTGCTCTGACAGTGTTCAATCAGTAACTTTTTACTTCAGAATATATATTCTGAATACACCTAATTTGCAAGCCTTTGAGTTGTTAGTATCAGTATTTCAACTGCACCCTTGATTTGGGGATTTTGTCCCTCTTTCTGGACTGAAGAAGTTGAGATCTATGGTTGACTGCCCCTATTAAGTTTCAGTGGTTCACTGTTGTAAAATGATTAAGAATAAGGATGACTAATTTAAAATTTAGATTTAAAATTTAGGGAGTTTGAACTGGATGCAAAAACAGATTTATTTTTAATAATTAGTTTTTCTGCAGCAGCAGTGCTACAGCTAGTGTTAAATGCGAGAAATTATTTGTTTCTAGCAGTTTTTATATTGTACTTGTTAAAACAGTGTTCCATTAGTGAACTATCTGCACCTGTGAACAATGTCTGTATGTCATTGTTATGTAACTTGCATATTATCTACCATTTTGAAGTGGTTATTTTTCATCCTTTTTTAATTAATCCTATGATATACACTTTTTAGAAGGGAATGGATTAGAAAGTTCAGGATATGCACTTTTTAAAAGGGAATGGAATGAATTAAAATATTCGGAACATAGAATGTGTCTGATTTTTTTTTTTACTATATGTGCCAATATTACAGCAAGTCCTATTTGTCATATTGTGTAGTTCACAGTGACAATGGCTAAGCTTACTAGTTAGTCTCCTGACTCTGCCCTTTTATTTATTTATATATGTTATTTATTTATTTTTTTTGGGGGGGGCGATCACACCACCTTTAACAAGGTCATGAAGCAATTACTGCCCTGCTTCCTTTCTTAGAATGAGCATAGGTGTTTATGTTATGCTGCCAATGTTTTATGGGACTTGGTTATAGATGCAGTTTTATACCAAACCCAGATTCAGTGACTCTTGCACTGG
Source organism: Protopterus annectens (assembly GCF_019279795.1). Lineage (NCBI taxonomy): Eukaryota > Metazoa > Chordata > Ceratodontiformes > Protopteridae > Protopterus > Protopterus annectens. The sequence goes on from NC_056729.1 coordinate 1,749,993,817, forward strand.
CAGGTTTATTAGAACAGGTCACATATGGACGTGTACTTATTTAGCTGTGTCATAACTTGTGGGTGAAAAAGGTACGCATTATCAGAATGAACACAATCACTGAGCAATATTAGAGGCTCAGTGGTTAAAATATGAAACACACTGCCAAGGGTCTGGAATTTGATCCTGATATCTGGTCTCTGTGTAGAATATGACTTTTCTTCCTATGTCTGCATGTTTTAGTCTGCCATTTAGCACAGATGAATAAGTCTGTGCTGATCTGTAACTAGGGTATCTGGCACACTGGGGAGTTACCCTCCCCAGGCTGTCACTCATCAACCCAAACTTAGAGGTCTTCTCAAAGCAGAGGACAAAAAAAGAAAAAAAAAACAGTATCAAGCTGCTTACTGCACCTTTAAGAAGCAACTTGCTACAAGTTACTATCATATAACGAGCTTCTAATTGATACAGTAAATGCATTATCTGTATTCATTTATGAAGCCACAATACTATTGCCTCTTCATTATTGAATGCTGATACTACACTCATTTTCCATCAGCATTTGCCAGTTGTGCCTCCTAACTGCTTGTGCCTGTGGCATCCTGTCCATTCAAGCCACACTAGTTATAGCTCTGAGATTTTGAGCTGTTAATGAACTGCTTCCTACAGTCCATAATTTGAATCCCTCTGTACCCTTCTGCATACTGTATGATTTTGAACAAGTCACCTAAATGCTCTGAGGCTCTAGGGAAAATGGGAAATAGGCTCCTGAAGGTGTCCTGAATTTCATGCATATTATCTACATAATAACATATGATTTTTACACAGGGTACTGCTTTTGGAAGCCACTAGTCTATACCTTTTGTAACTGCTGTACACAGGTGGTTATCCTTCCAGCCCTTTCAGGTTGCACTTGATTACAACCCAGATGGGTATTTGACCTACAGCTGATCTTGGCAGCAGATCTTGATCATGGAAATCATGGCTGAAAAACAATGACCACTCAATTCTACTACAATACAAGCAACTCTGTAACCAGGCAAAATGACTAATAACCAGAGATAAAAAAAGCCCACTACCTCCACCTACAAAGCCAACATAAAGATAATCCCAAAAAAAATTCTGGTTCTCCATTAACCAACTATTAAACCCAGGCTCTCAAACCCATGACTCAGACAAAGCCTCCACCAAACTTGCCACCCTCTTCATTTCCTACTTCACTGACACCCTAGCTAAGCTAACTACCACTTTTCCTATAGTTATCACCACCATCACCAAAACAGCTGATGACCAAATCATTCCAGAAAACAATCCTACCCTCAGTTCAAAACTAAAATTCTCCTCCATACCCACCGCCACAATAAAAAACGTTTACTTAAGCTAAAACCATGTATTCTGGCCCCTGACAATCTACCCCCATTTCCTGCAGCTACCTGCAAGCTCTATAACTTATCCCATCAGCATACTCATTAACAGATCAATTAAAGAATCCCTAGTACCAGACATCTGGAAACAAGCACACATTCTCCCTGTACACAAAGGTGGCACCAGCACAGACACCACAAATGTTCAGCCCATAACAATTCTCTCACCCCACTCTAAAACACTGGAAAAATGCATCCATGCCCAACTCCTGAACCACCTGCTTGAAAACCAAATTCTATCACTCACGCATCATGGTTTCAGACCAGGACACAGCACCACTACTGCCCATCTCTCCTTTCTTGATACAGTTCACCGGGCATGGGATTCTGGCAAAATAACCGCTTCTCTTTTCTTAGACCTCTTCAAAGCTTTTTGATACCATTTCCCACACCATCATCTTCTCTAAACTATCCACCCTCCACACTTCCCCACCTACCCTACAGTGGTTCAATATCTATCTCTCCAATAGGCAGCAATTTCTCCAAATTCCAACAATCTTACTCTCCCTTCCTAAATACTTCCAGAGGGGTACCCCAAGACACCATACTTTGTCCTCTCTTATTTAGCATCTTTATTAACATCTTTCACTCCACTCTTCTACAATGCTCAGTAATTCAGTACGCTGATGACTCTACAATAAAATGCACTGTAAATTCAGGCTCTGAATTCTAGAAAATCACCCAGAATGCCCTCACCTCTACTGAATCATGGATGTTTAACAATCATCTTGCCAATTCAGGCTCTGAACTCCAGCAAATCACCCAGAATGCCCTCACCTCTACTGAATCTTGAATGCTTAACAATCATCTTGCCTTAAATCTGAAAAAAAAACTAAACTAGTACTTTTTACCCCTAAGGAAACCACTCCCCCAGATAAAAACGCTGCACTATACAAGCCCAAGACAATACCACTATAGAAGTTGTCCCACACACTAAACTACTAAGTATTATTACAGATGAAAACCTTAACTTTGACCTACACATAAACAATAACATCAAAAAACATACCAAAAGCTACGTATGCTGTACAGTCACCAGCACTTTTTTACCTCTCTACTAGACAAACCCTTGCAAGCACCTTTTTATTACCCTCTCTTCTTTATGGTGCCCCTCTCCTCACTAATATCCAGCATTCTGCAAAATCCAAACTTGATGCAGTATGTGTTACAACAGAATAGCCAAATGTGCCACCAAGGCCAAATTCCCATCTCACCACTGTAACTCACTAAAACAATTAGGCTGGCTGGAACTCCCCCACCATCTCTCATTCACCCAACTAACTATAGCACACAAAATAATCTACAGACCCGCATACTGTTTTGATCTCTTGATTCTACTTGACCAATACCAACCCAGCAGGCAACTAAGATCTGAAAATCATCTACTTCTAAAAGTAGAAAAGCCCACCTTACCAGCTGGTCAACTCCTCTATTCCTTCACCGTCGCCAAACTATGGAACTCACTTCCATCTTCTATAAGAAACACAGGCAGCACCACCACCTTCAAACAAATACTGAATAAACATCTGAATCTCTTCCTGGCTATGTACCTGCTCTATAACCTAATGTCCTCCTTCTCCTTATATGATAACTAAACTCCTATGCTTTTTGCTACTGCTGACTGATGATACTTTCCCCATATTTATTATTTTTCACTTGTTGATACTGGTGCAATAATGTTGATTAATATATCTCTATTTATACCTCTCTAATTAAATTCATCTGGCAACCAACAAAGTTCCTGTTTTTATGTATATATTCTGTATATATTACTGTAATCACTATGTGCGACACTGTATCTATTTTGTACAATTAATAGTTAATTTTTTCTGTGTCTATGTTCTTGCCAGAACTTTTCTCCCCGGGGCCTCCACTGAAAATGGGCTCTTTTAGGCCCAGTGGACTTTCCCCGTAAACAAATGCAATAACTAAATAAATAAATAAATCTTCCTATTGATATGAATGGCTGACTAACACTGAATAGGTCAGTTGTTTACATGATGCCTGGTGCTATCATGTCTGGTGGGATTGGGTTTAGAGTGGAAACGTGGCCACTTGTGATGAGTGGTTTTGGTAATTTTTCTGCTCTGAGTGATAGCTTCCTGCTGCAAATGATTAGGCTGGCTTCCAGCTAGAATAGAATAGGAAACAGGGCTGCTTGCTGTGAATGGTTCACACTAACTTAAACAAACCCAGAGTACCAGACAGTTCCTCCAGTAGTTGAAGGAAGTCTGTGAATGAGTTGTGGTGTCTAAGACACTTGGTGGTGGGACTGACTACCTTGATGGGGTACAATGAACTGTCACAGCATATTCCTGTACAAAATGCCAGTTAAGATTGAGTGCAACATCTGTAGGCCTATGCCCTATTTGTGGGTGGGGCAGAATGGTTGACTGTGGTGGTGGGGCAGTATGAGTGATTGGTGGGTAGTACTGCTAGACCATAGAGTACAAACTGAAAAACCCTGGCTATACCCCTGATTTATATAACCAGGAGAAAAATCAAGCTTTATCTGTATGCACCTCTTATATTTCACTGCTGGCATAGGCGGTGTCAGGCATTTACATTTGTGAGATAGACAAGTTATATTTTCAGCACAGCTATGTTCTTAACATCTGATTTTCAATGTCATAGGCTATTGGAGAGAAACATAATGTACATGTTGCTGACACTGGTGTTATACTTCCTAGATGGCCCAGGTGAACCTCCACAGGAGTGGTGGGCACAGTAAAAATTGACTGGCATTCATAAAATTACTTTCCTTTAGAAAATGTGTAGATCTGATAATATATATATTACTTATATAGTATTCCTTGATTTGTACAAACCTTCATTTATGTGTGAGAGTGTGGTGGGGGAGCCACCTAACATTCTGTTGTACTAAATGGCAACTGTGTTTCAAGTTCTTTATGTTGACTAAGGGTACACAAAGTGATTATTTTTGTGAACAAATACATTACTTATGTGATGTTAATGTATTTATCCTTCTCTATTTTATGTCACAAAGGATTATGGCACCCAAGCCTACAAATCCATGAAAACCCCTTTCAGTAATGCTGAGAATGAGGTAACCATCCAGGTTCAGGGACGGCATGGAGCCTTTCTGCTTTAGAAAGGCTGGGGCAATATGGCTGCCAGAAAGGAGATTTGGAACCAGTTAGTAGTCAATGTAAACTCACTTGGTGGTAGCGATCACAGTTATGATCAGGTGCAGTATCAGCCAATGATATGAGTTCAACAGCACGGAGAAGGGTGCTGCAGTTGCCTGAGAACAGCTGGTTATGGGAGTAGTCATGCTTCCGAGCCACCAATGACACTAAATACAGAGCGCCTCTCTTTGTCAGAAATCTCAACAGCTCAGAGGAGACTGTGCACAGTATGCTTGATGTCGATGCTAATGTGGCTAGGAGGTCAAGTTTATCCCAGGAGCAGATTTCAGGTGAGCTTACATATGGTAGCGTTATATTGGCTTGCAGACTAAAATAACAATTTGATTACAACTTCCTGTGATACATGTTTTTTCATTCTGTACCGATTGATAAGTTATACAGTTATACAAGAGAGTTGTCAGGCAAGTTTCAGTTACAGCTGTTTCTTACAGGGCATATAGGCAATTGTGTGTTCACTGTTCCTGTGTTATTTCCACTGTGATTATTAATTGCTGTCCTGTCATTGCTCCCTTTCTTCCAGGACCATCCTCCCAGCAAAGTGTTGAGACATAGTAAGCATATGTTTTTGTTCTTACTAACCATTATTTAGGTATATATTATCTGTATGTGTGAGAAGGGTGTAGTGAGTATGTGTATTGCTATAGCATCTGCAATTGTGTGAACAGTGTTACTTTTTTTTCAAATATGTTGGGTTAATATTTATGGGAGTATTAATTTAGTCTCTGTGTTTGTTGCTTATTATCAAAGGTCATCCTGACAGTGAAACTGTAGGAGCTCTACCACCACATGTCGGAGTATAAGTAGGCTCTTATGATGATGGTGACAAAATGGAGGCATGGTCACAGGATGCACAGGTTGAATCTGACACTGTGGTTGTGACTCACATCTCCTGGATTTCCTTCAGACATGGTAAGTATGCCTACACAGACTCATTCCACTCAGCCTTCAGACACTGGACAGGATGAGGGTAACATAGTTGATCAGGGTAGTGTGGTTACTGTTTTTTCAGTGCCAGTTGACACTGGCTATAGCCAAAGTGTGGGTGAGGTGCCATGCAGGAGGTTTGGTAGGAATGCTCAGAGGAGGCCTGTTGTCTGCCCTCCAGCTGATGCTGGTATGTCATTACGTGCCACTCAATTTATGTTTAAGGCCATCATAGAGGCATAGCTATGTTCCACTAGGGCCTCTAAGGACATGGTTATGGTTCTAGATGTATCACAAGCTGACGTGCATGACTACCTCCACCACGTGGTCTATTCAGTGGATCAGATGAATGGCAAAATAGAACAGGCAGGGTCTGTGACTGAAAGTGGCACTACCACATCTGGCCATGATGCACCACGATGAACTAATACCTCTACCATGCACAGCTCACACGTGTCTGACATTCTAGGCTGTAAAGCTAGCACAGAGCTTGGCTTTGTTCATGCAGACACACACACAAACACATTTTGCATCAAGTGCCCATGCAGACACGCGCACATACCAGCTGCATGAGGCACTAATGAGGGTTGCAGGTCATTCTGTCTCAGTGGCCATTTCATATTATCTATATTTCTACCTGCCTGTGTTTCTTACTTGCACACACTCACTACTTTTCTTCTAATAGTGACATCTTGCCCCCCAAACCTCACACTGTGCAAATGATAATAACTGTGCCATCACCTTATTTATATCTTTTGAATTCAGGATTATATCTGTATATTGCCTGATGCAGAGGGTGCATAGATAAATGAGTGCTTAGGATACGTACTGGCGATGTTATTTGGATTTTTTTTTAAGATTTCTTACAACATTTTAGTCTTGTGATTGCTACCTTGAAATTGTTGATACATCAGTCATGCTTATTGCTTCACTTGTAAGACTTTAGGGATAAGTAGATTTTGGACTGATTTTTACATTCTGGGTATTTTAGATGCATGAATCATGTTAGCTGATAAAATGCATAAATATATATTACTTAAGTCAGTCATGTCACAGATTGATGTCATTGCTGGACATCTCACACACATTCTACTTAGGTACATTTTCAAGTAACAGTATGCAGGTATCTGCCATTCATTCATGTTCTTAAACATTTATTTTTCTTTTATGGATTCAAAACTTGCAGTTACAAAAAATGTCATTTAGAGATGACTCCATCTGGTGCTAGCAGTAGACAGCCATTACATGGGGAAGTAAAGGCTGTGAGCATTGCCTGGTGTCAGCTTTACTCTATGTATGTGCACAGCATGAAGATTATACCCCTTAGGTGGTCAGCCTGTGTGCTATCCATTGCCACTTGGCCAGTACGAGGGCATACTTTGCACAACTATGTCTACCTACACCCACAGTGGCTTGGGGTTTCCCCTTTGATTCTTCATCTGTGTGTGGATGGGGTGACCTTGCCAGTCGTGATGGCACATTTGCTCCAAGCCCTTGGTGTTCATCTTGCAGCTTTTCTGCAGGATGATATTGTGTAGGATAGCACAGACTGTGATAATTTCAGCACAAGTACTGGGATCATATTGCAGAATACCCCTGATATATCTTGGCACCAAAATATTTACTTCAGCAGCCCAAAATGGACACTCAATGATATTTCTTGTTTGAACATGTGTCTCATTATAGCATTCCTCTGTGGGTGTGTGTACATTAATGATGGGTGTTATCAGCCATGGTTTAAGTGCATCCCCTAGTAAGTGGACTTGTGAGATATCATCCTTGGAAAACCTCTGAGCCGTGAGTTATACCAGATATAGGAGTCATGACAACTGCCAGGGTTGATAGCACACACATTTAGCATGATTCTGTTAGCATTGCTTATGAACTGGAAGTTAACAGAGTGGAACCCGTTTCTGTTTATGTAGACCCTTCCCTGTTCTCAGGGTGGTGCTTTGATCTCAATTGGCATGCCATCTGTGGCATCCAAGACTTCAGGAAAGTGTGTTATAGGGTATAAATCCTTCAAAGTTGTAGCACTGTCCTTGGGTGTATGTTCATTTCTGATGGGCATCATCAGCCATGGTTGGAGAGCTTGCCCAACATCATCCAGTAAATGACCTTGTCAGATATCTTTCCTAACAAAACGACTGGTAGAGCTGAGAGTTATGTCAGATATGGGTGTTGTAGTAACTGCTGGCATTGCCAGCACACACATTCATGGTGATTCCCTTAGCATTATACATGACCCGACAGTTAATGGAGTGGAAGCCCTTAATCTTTATATATACCCTTCCCTGTTTCCCAAGTGGGGTTTGATCACAATGCATGTGCAGCCTATGGCAGCCAAGACTTCAGGGAAGTGTGCTATGGGGTACACATCCTGCATAGTTGCAGCTCTGTCCTTGGGGGTGGGTGAGGAAAATATATGTAGTCACCACCATTCTGTAACATAGCATTCAGGAATTGATTTTGGATCCTGGATACTGAAGCCTGTGACACCCCCAGCATGTCTCCAATTGTTATCTGGAAGGTTCCTGTAGCTAAAATTCTAAGTGGTACACATACCTTAGTCTCCACAGGTATTGATTCCCCACAGTTTGCCCTTGCTCTCAGCTGAGGACAACAGTGTTTGCAGAGTTCCTGTAGTCAGAACTACAGGTTGGATAGAGACTCTAGTATTTCCACCTCATGCAGACCATGAAAAGTTAAATGGGGTCTAAACACCTGCAGCAGCATAGACGTGGGCCTGCTCTACATGCACATGTAGAAGAGCAGCAGCAGCCCCTAACATTCTTTCCATGTAGTTTCCATGGGTGTAGTCCAGTAGGCTTTGGAATTTGAAGCCAAAACCTGCACTAAGTGTACACGATTGCTTTATAACTTGTTGAATAGTTCCTCTATCTTGGATTGGTTGATTAGCATACAGTTCAGCTGCTGATACAGTAATTAGCATGCCATTGTGTTTACCATGTTTAAGCCACTCTACTTGACATGTACAGTTGCTTACTGAATACAAATAATTACAATACCATGTTATTAGCGAGCCACGTAGGCTTTATTGAATCCAGACCATAATCTATTTCTCTTTTTAATTCTTCTATATGTATACATTCTTAATTTTTATGTTTAATTCTCCCATTTTTATGATCTTTTATTTTTAACATCTTTCAATATCTCTAACAACAAAACTTTACCAGTGTTGAACCAATACATACAATTTATTGAGTTAAGCATTTCGTCTTTCAAATTTAAAACTTTATCAGAACTGTTACTTAATTACCCAGAAGATCATTAAATAACTTTTCACTAAATTATAAGATCATCATACAATGTACCAAAGTATGTGATCTAAATTGCTTTGTTTAAAATCTTATTAAATGAGTCAATAAGGTGTGTTTATTTAAATTAATACTTGTGTTTTCTTTCCTTACAGTTAAAATCTCTCATCATGAAGATGAAAAGTGGGGTCCAAATGGAGAGATGAAAAGTCAGCCAGCAAAGGAGAGCAGTAGTGCTGAAACTGAATTCATCCTCGAGTCTTGGCGAGTACCTCCATGAGGCAGACCCTGTTTTTTTACAAACTCTCACCATGCAACACTGATATATAGACTGATTTATATAGCATATATCATGGACACAAGTAGGTCAACATTTTAAAAAGATAGCTGGGTGCACAAGACCTAGGATAAAAAAGTGTCCAATCCTGGTAGGCGTACTGGTGCCAGGAGTGGAAAGAATTACAGTGTAGAATCATCAAAATACAGGAACATTCCTACAATGGGGCCAGGCCAGGCCCAGGGGGAGTATGGTCACCCCTGTTGTAGAAGAAAGTAGCAGTCCACAAAAATCACAAAAAACTGATAGGCCATAGAAGAGCCATAAAGATGACAGAATGAACTATTGAAGATAATAAGAAATTATGTATTGTTAGTATTATGCTAAAAGCCCAGATTTTTCAGACATAAGATATACAAAAAGATTAAGAGAGAAATTAGAGGAAAGAAAAATACTTCCACAAGAAAAACTGTCAGAAGTTTCAAGTCAAAATTTGTGGTCATTAATACAACAGATTTGTGAAAAACAGTATACAGATCAAGAAACTTTGATCTGTTTGGAAAAAGAAGCATCTTAGGAAGTGCAAAAATTTAAACAACAAAACCTAGAGATTTTTGAAAAGTATGAAAAAGAAATATGGACATGGGAAAGAAAGAGAGATTTGATATGGTGCGATATTTATGCAAAGGTGAAAGCCAAATTAATCAACATAAAGAGGGCAGCCCCAAAGATATTCTAAGAGAAACACAGGCAAAGGCATTCAGACATGGAAAATATCCCAATAAAAAATATATCACAAAGAAGGAATGTAGAAAAGAAGATTAGTAAAGCAGAAGTTAAAAAATAAAAGTTGAAGTTATGGAGTACCTGCAAAGTGAAGGATTTGATGCAGGAGATCCAACACAGGTTACATCACAACAAGATGGGACAAGTCCCAAATGTAAGGCAAAACAGGAAGATCAAGAGACATCTGAAGAACAGATATGCACATGGGAAAGAAAGAGAGATTTAATATGGTGTAATATCTATGCAAAGGAGAAAGCAAAACTAATCAATACAAAAAGAGCAGCACCAAAGATATTTGAAGAGAAATACAGGCAAAGGAATCCGGATACGGAAAACTTTACAATACAAAACATAAGAAGATAAAGAGGAAAAGTTGAAAAGGAGATTAGTAATGGAGGAGTTAAAGAAATAGAAACTGAGGTCATGGAGTACCTGTGAAGTGAAGGATTCAGTGTACAACATCTAATTCAGAAAGCACCACAACATGATGGAGCAATGGGTAGCCAAAGTAAGGGAAAACAGTCTAACAGGAAGCAATTGGTCAGGTGCTATATGAAGATATTTTGTAGCTTTCCACAGGAAATCAGTATAAACATTCACTCGAAGCTGGACAGCAAGAGAAGGAACAGGAAAACTGTGGAAACTCTGACGCAGTTAATGTTGAGGAGTGATAGGCCAGTGAATTCCCATATAGTTTCATAGTTTCATAGTATAGTACTAGGCTATCTGCCCTGGGGCATTTGTAAGCCTAGCCATAGTGATGTGGCTTTTGCCACCCCATGAAATGGTACAAAAATGTACAGACTAAATCAAGAATACTGTGCCTCTGTCTAGTAGTGACACAGTGAAGGTCCCCTATATAATAGAATTAGTTTACTGTGTCCCTGTCTAGCAGTGACACAGATGTGACCCCTGGGGTAAACTTATGATCTCCCATCCACTCATCAAGATTTCTCTTGAAGAGAGTCAGTGAGGGGCTCTGCCTAATACGAAGTGGGATCCTGTTCCAAAGCATGGGAAGCCTTTGGGTTATGAATCTATCCCTCCAGCATGTCCTATTCATACTTGTGCCAAGGTTTAAGTCTTTAGCTCTAGTGGTCCTGATGGATTTGGATTTTTTGAGGTGGAGCATGTCCATCAGATCCTGGTTGGACATGGCCTTGTACGTCAGGCAGAGATCACCTCTGAGCAGGCGGTATGCTACTGAATAGAGCTGAAGTTTCTTTAGTCTGGCAGAATAAGACATATGTTGGAGACCCTTGATCCTTTTGGTGAGGTACTTTTGTGGTCTCTCTAGCTGTTGCAAGTGCCGGGTGAGGTACATACCAAATGGGGCATTGTACTCAATCATGGGTCTGATGAGGGAGGAATATAGGGGTACAATGACATCCTTGGATCTGGATGTGAAACCCTTCATGATGATGTGTGCAAGGTAGAATGTTTTTCTAACCACTTTGGCAACGTGGGTGTCAAATAAGAGGTCGCTGTCTACTTGGGTCCCTAGGTCTCTGATTACTTTTTCTGTACTCAGTGGGTTGCTGTCTATGTGATAATTTGTGGGTACTTTGTTTTTTTCCAAAAGGGATGACTATACATTTTTTGGCATTTAGTTTAAGGCCATGACTACGGCACCAGTTGTCCGTTTCAGTGAGGCCTTTTTGTAGGCTGTGTGTATCTGCTGGTGTATCGACTATGGTGCCTAGTTTGCAGTCATCTGCGAACTTTGTCAGCCACAGCCCTCCCATGTTTGCTTTAACATCTGAGAAATAAATGCCGAACAAGAGAGGTCCCAGGACAGATCCCTGTGGGACACCACTTGTGATGGGCTTTGAGTCTGACATTGCTCCAGCGATTTTAACTTTATGAGTTCTGTCCTTTAGCCAGTTTGCAACCCATCTAGTGACATAAGGGTTTACTTTTAAGCTGTTTAGCTTATCTATGATGCCTGAGTGGGGTATTGTGTCGAAGGCCTTAGCCAAGTCCAGGTATGCTGTATGGACTGCTTTGCCATCATCAATGGCTCTAGTGACTGTTTTGAAAAAGTCAACCAGGTTTAAAAGGCAGGATCTGCCCTTTACAAAGCCGAACTGGGTGGGGTCAAGGATCTGTAGGTTCCCTATGTCTCTGTTTATGAGTTCCATAATGATTCTTTCCATAGCTTTGCAGACTAGGCTAGTCAAGCTTATGGGGCGGTAGTTTCCAGGGTCTGTAGAGGCAACCCCCTTGTGGAGTGGGACCACTGTTGCTGTACGCCAGTGTTCAGGTACATATCCCGAAGTCAGGCTAAGGTTAAATAGCATTTTATGTGTGGGTTAAGCTCCTCTTGGAGTTCACGTAACACACACCCCTGAATACCGTCAGGTCCCATTGATGCTGAGTTTTTGCTTTGTTTAGGGCGGCTCTCACTTGGGCATCTGAGATGACAGGGAGATTACATTCAGCTGGGATAAGTATTTCTTCTTTTGGGGGTGAAGGAGGTGAGAAATTTGCACTGAGCCTGTCAGCCAGAATGTTAGCAATATCTGTGGGTTCAGTGTATTTTTTGTTGTTGTGAACCAACTCTGAGCATATCTAAGGGTTTCTGCCCAGGTTTCTAACATAGCTGAAGAAGGCCTTGTGGTTATCTTTAGTGTCCTTAGCAATTTTTCTCTCAAAGTTTGCCTTGGATGTTTTTATGAGAGAACGTAGTTTTCTGCTAATGATGATCAGAGATGTCTTCCCTTCATGGGATTTCGCTCTGACGTGCAGTAGCTTCCTTCTTTTGTTATACAATTTGTTTATGGCTGAGGTCCACCAGACAGGATGCTTACTTTTGGTGGAGAGGGACTTGGATTTGTTTGGGATTGCATGATCCATGCATTCTTGGAGATGTCCACAGAAAGCATTTTGAAGGATTTGGCATTGTGGGATGTGGTATCCACTGGCACAGTGGGCTTAAAGGATACCATCTCAGTCTTAAGAAGAGTGAAGTCTGCTTTTGAGAAGTTTTTCACTGTGGTCTTTTGTGCTGGGGGTGGAGGTGGGATATGTATATCCAGGGTGATTAGTTTGTGGTCAGATCTCACTAGTGAGGGGTATACTTCCGGTGTGGAGTATTTTGTCCCCATGTTTGTGATGATCAGGTCTAGTATATTATCTCCCCTAGTGGGAGAGGTGACTAGTTGTTCCAGTGCATTTGAATTTATGAATTCCAGGAACCTTTGGGCTAGGGTATTAGGGCTAGAATAATGTACCCAATCTATGTTTGGGTAGTTGAAGTCTCCCAGTATGATGGTATTTTGTGATACATTCATATCCTCCAATGTCTTCAGGAAGGCTAAGTGGGGTTCTTGAGATTGGGAGGGTGGTCTGTAACATGCTACCCGTTGTATAGCAGTTTTGCCTATGGTTAGTTGCACCTGTATGGTCTCTGATGCTTCATGTGTTGCTACTAACCTGGAGGTGTGGGTGTCCTTTATGAATATGGACACTCCCCCTCCCTTTGTGGTTTGGCCCGGGTTTTGGGGCCGAAAAGCATGATACGAGGTATAGCCTGGTAGCGCTGGGGTGCTCTCAGGAGCCTTGAACCAGGTTTCAGTTACTGCACAGACGTCGATGTTCTCCATGCTGAGGAGTGCATCAAGTGCCTGCATCTTGAGGTTTAGACTTCTGGCGTTGAGCAGCATTACCCCTAGTTTTTTTCCATTTTTGTTTTCTAAGGAGGTGGGTTTGTCTTTTGAGCCTTGCCTAAAAAAGGCACTATGGGGGTGGCAAGAGCCTTAGCCAATATCCGGAAGCCCAGTGGTGACAGGTGCAAGCCATCCCTTGCAAAGCAGCGTGACTTGTCCAACATATCATCCCAGGCAGACAGACATTGGACCCCCTTAGAATGACACCAGTACTTGAGCCAATTGTTAAAGCTGATCATCTTGTCTTTGTATTGTGGTATCATTCTTGGTGAGGGAAAGATGCTACTCAGGGTCAGGGTCATACCAGCCTGGGCTACATAATTGGAGAGGTCCTCTATGTCTCTTTTCATGTAGTCCAGGGAGGTACGTCTCAGGTCATTCACACCAGCATGGACAATGATGGAGTCATATTTGTACTTGCTTTGGAGTGACCTGAGTGCATGTGTTATGTGGCAGATCCTAGCTCCCGATAGACAGCTCACAGTCACCATCTCCTTGTTCAGCCTGGTCAGTGGAACATCACCTATTACTAGTGTATCAGGCAAGGTGTTTGGCCTAAGGACTGCGATTGGTCGACACACTGATTTATTGAAGTATGTGTTGCATGTGTTTTGTTTTGAGGTGGTGGATTTTTGGATGTCTGCTTTGGGAGCTTCTGTTGTTTTGGTAAGTTTTTTATTAGAGCCTCCGAGTATGTCTTTGTGTTTTTATGTGTTTGGTTTGCAGTTGTGGTGGGTCTATGTGGGGCTGGGATTGTTGTGTGTGTGGTTGCCATCTCCTCCTGTCTGGTCATGCCAGCCCTGAGTTGAGAGAGTTCAGCCTCCAGTTTGGCTATATAGTTGCATCTCTCACATGTATTTGTGTTTGTTGGGAGGAGGAGAGGGTTGTCTGTGTACATGAGACAATTGTAGCATTGTCTCAAGATGCCCAGATTGACCAGCTGAACTGGAGACGCCAGTAATCTACCACTCGACATGCTAGAACAGTATAAGGGAGTGGTATACCTTTAAGGGAAGTGGGTAATCACAGGGGTGGTAAGTAGATGTAGTGCTTTACTTAGTACGAGAGTGCTTACTTAGTAGAGAAGTATTGAGAACAAGTGCTAGGCTTATAATACAGTGAGTAGTCTGGTTTTACTAAGAGTAGAGCTTCCGTAAGGGAAAATTTGAAGAACAGACTTGGCGGAGCCAGAAAAAGTTTAACCTTGTTTAACCGGTGCTGTGCTATGCGCACGACCACGCAAAGCTGTGCAAACATGGATTTTAAACAATGAACTACAAAAGAGCTGGAAATGGTCCCAAACAACCAATTACTACAGCTTCTTGTGCTGAGGTCACTTCCCCCAAGGACAGGTAGTCTGCTCAAGGCTCCCCACTCCCACTGGTGAGCAAAGAAACTTCCTTCTATCCAAGTAAGGTAATGGACAACACAGGAACTACACCACAGCCCAGAATACAGCAATGCCTGTAAACTGTTCTAAACTAGTCGAGGAAGGCGGGAAAACAAGGATTATTTTTTTGTTTTTTTGTTTTTTTAGTAGAAACACACAGAACATGCAGAAACAGTGATAAATAAGTTACACAGGCTAGCACACTTTAGTGGGTAGCCTCCACAGTTAAATGAAACAAACAAACAAGCAAACTTTCGATCAAATTCGACTAAATGTAACTTTAAGTGCAGATTTTAAAATAATGCAGCAATCAGTTAAAAAACAGTTCAGGCTAGTTCAAGGTAAGCTACAGAAGCTATTTTAAGTGAAAAAACATCAAAGATACTTAAATCCAGAAGGTAGTCGCTTTTCTGAGTTCCCTGCTGCTAGGACCACTCTGTAAACCCACGTGGAGCTTGTCTGAGCAGTATAGCCAGAAAAAAATGCCCAGAGGCGGATTTTAAACAGTGAACTATAAAAGAGCTGGAAATGGTCCCAAACAACCAATTACTACAGCTTCTTGTGCTGAGGTCACTTCCCCCAAGGACAGGTAGGCTGCTCAAGGCTCCCCACTCCCACTAGTGAGCAAAGAAACTTCCTTCTATCCAAGTAAGGTAATGGACAACACAGGAACTACACCACAGCCCAGAATACAGCAATGCCTGTAAACTGGTTTAAACTAGTCGAGGAAGGTGGGAAAACAAGGATTATTTTTTTGTTTTTTTGTTTTTTTAGTAGAAACTCACAGAAAATGCAGAAACAGTGATAAATAAGTTACACAGGCTAGCACACTTTAGTGGGCAGCCTCCACAGTTAAATTAAACAAACAAACAAGCAAACTTTCGATCAAATTCGACTAAATGTAACTTTAAGTGCAGATTTTAAAATAATGCAGCAATCAGTTAAAAAACAGTTCAGGCTAGTTCAAGGTAAGCTACAGAAGCTATTTTAAGTGAAAAAAAAGCAAAGATACTTAAATCCAGAAGGTATTTGCTTTTTTGAGTTCCCTGCTGCTAGGACCACTCTGTAAATCCACGTGGAGCTTGTCTGAGCAGTATATAACAGAGCAACGGATGGCACAGGATGAAATTGAACAGAATGTACCACTGGAAGATGCAATAGAGCCTTCCATAGAATGCTCACAGGAAATGGAAAATAAAAAATGTGCCTAGTCTAGAAGAAAACAAGCTGAGAGAAGAGTTGCTTGACTTAGACATAGATAGACATGCTAATATCAATGAAAGAAATAGACTGCAGAAAGTCAATAAAACCCAAAAAGTTAGAAGTTTGATAAAACAAATAAACACAGTAATTAGGACTGTTCATAGAGATCCATGCCATATAATGGAAGTAAACAGGATATATTATTGTGCAGCTAAATTAATAACTGATAAAGTTCTACCACAAGAATACAGGGTAGTGAGAGAGAGAAACGGGAGAAATTGAATATCATCATGGAAATATCAAATACAGAAAATTATAAAGCAAGTAAGATAAGAAGTGTCATTATTAGTCATTGTTAGAAGAGTGTAGAAGAAGGAACAGATCAACAAAAATACTTAAAAAGATAGACACAATAAAGACAATGCACAGTATTAGAACAGATCAGGATCTATCATGCACTATTGTAAATAACAAATTAAAAATCTCGTCACAGGTGGAAAAACTTTGGAGATAAGCAGATAAATATAAAGGAAAGATATAAAATAAGCAATTTGTTGATGACCCAAAAAAGTTTTATAGAGAATTGTGAAGCAAGGTAAAAGGAATTGAAAGACCACCAAAAAAAAGTAGAACTAGATACATACTGGAGAAGTATCTATGAAGATCCTGTGGAACATAACAAAGATGCTAAATGGATAGAAGTAGTAAAAGAACGAATGAGAAGTTTAAAGGTACAAGATATGAAATGGGTGAAGTAACAGACAGAGAGATTGAAACAGAGTTAAGAAAGGCCTCAAACTGGAAAACCTCAGGCCCAGATGCAGTACCTAACTTCTGGTTAAAAATATTAACATCTCTGCATGAAGATTTAGCCATGAGTAAGAACTATTTATATGCGCACCCTGAACAGACATCAACCTGGCTACCAACAAGAACAACAATGCTCAAACTTAAGAGTGAACCTTCAAGCTATTCTAAAATCTATAGACCAATAACTTGCCTTCCAACGACGTATAAACTATACACTAGAATCAATGCTGACAGAGTCTATAGTCATTTAGAAGAAAACTCATTTATGGCAATAGAAGAAAAGGGCAACAAGAGAAAGTCATATGAAACAAAGGATCAGTTGCTGTTAAATACAGTCATAGTGAAGAACTGTGAAAAGGGGAAGAATCTAAGTATTGCACGGACTGACTACAAAAAAGCATTTGATGGTATACCACATTTATGGATAAAAGAGTGCTTAACAATTTATAAGATACATCCTACACTGATCGACTACATTACAGATACCATGAAACACTGACAGACCACTTTGCAATTAAACCATGATAAAGGACAAATTATTATTCTAAAGATAAAAATTCAAAGGTGGATATTCCAGGATACCTCTGTGTCACCACTGCTATTCTGCCTTACACTTACCCAATTAAGCTGTCTACCTAACAGCTTAGGCCATGGCTATAACTTGGCTCCTAGAAAACAACAAAGTGTAAAGACTTCTCATCTTCTCTTTGTCAATTATTTAAACCGTATAGTTCATCAGATCAGGAGCGGAAAGCACAACTGCAAGTTGTCAACACTTTTTCAGATGATATAAGAATGTCATTTGGTCTTGATAAATGTGCAAAAGCAACCTTTAAAGCAGGAAAATGGCAGCATCAAGAAAACATCAGTTTGGTACAAGAATGTGATATAAAAGAACTTGAGCAAGAGGGTATGTATAAATATTTAGAAATTGATGAAGGATCAACAATAAAACATGAACAAATGTGAATAAAACTTAGTAAGGAATACTTTAGAAGACTTAAATTAACGTGAAAACAGCATTGATATCTAGAAACAAAACCCAAGCTATAAACCAATTTGCTCTTCCTGTCCTAACTTAGTTTTGGAGTGATTGACTGGCCCCAAAACATGTTGGATAGATTAGATAAAAAAACAAGAAGGATGTTTCATGCTCTCCAAATAATCTATAAAAAATTAGCACATACCAAGATTGTATAACCCCCATCCCGAAAGAGGGATGGTCCTCCTTGAAACTGTTTACATGCACAGATCTGCAATCGTGGGACTCCACACATATCGGCTGACCTCACAAGCCCAAATGTAGTGAAAGTTTTGAAACATGAGGAGAATTAATCTAAGATGACTTCCCTGCTTAAGCTAGCAGAAGCAGATCAGCGTCCAGCAGGAATGGAAATCAGACCACAAGTAGATAAAAATGAGGCAGCAACTGAATGTGCCAAAAAAAAAAAAAGAAAGAATATAAGGTGAAGGATCAGATGAAAAGGCAAGAAATGTGGAAAATGCATAAATACAGTTGCAAGTATAGAAAATGTTTGGAAGAACCTCATGTTGATCAGGAATGACTGCAGGAATGGTTAAGGAGAGGCAAATTCAAATCAAGAGATAAAAGGTTAATACTGGTGGCACAAGATAGTGGGCGATGTACACAATGGTTTACAAAGTCCATGTGCATGAAACAGACAAATGTAAGTTTTGTAAAACAGAATTGGAAACAGTTGCACACCTCGTTGCTGGTTGTGTCATACTAATGGCAGAATAACCGTATGCTGAAAGGCATAATAACATGGCAAGACTGTTGCAATGGGGATTGTGCAAACATTATGGTATTAAAGTGACTGAAAAACACTGGAAACATAAGCCACAAAGCATCACAGAAAATGATGAAGTCTACATCGCATGGGATCATCCATTACCAACAGTTCAAAAGATAGATGCTAGAAAACTTGAAATAGTGGTCCATGAAAACAAGACAAAAGTAGCATTGATAATTGAAACTGACACACCTAGTGATTACTGCGTCCTGTATACAGAGAGACACAAAGTCATAAAGTATCAGGATTTTCAGGCAGAAACAAGGACAATGTGGAAGAAAGATACTCAGATAGCTCCAATATTAGAAGGAGCAATGGGTCTTATAAAAAGACTGTGCAATCATATTTAAATATGTTACCAATATATGTAACTCTGTACGAACTGCAGAAAGAGTCATTACTGGGCACATTGCGGGTACTGCAAAGAGCACTTCTGGCTGACATCAAAGATTTAAACAATACTAATTTCATGAACTTTAATTGCAGGTTGACATAGGAATGGGGTCCATTCCCATCATGGTATTAGAAACCCAAAAGATTTGGAGAAATTAAAAAATGAAGGTAATCATATTGACCATCACATACAATTTGAATAATTCAAATAATTCTTGTCTTTCTTTTCTATTTGCATGTGTATATAAAATAATAAATCTTACAGGCACCCCCTTAAAATCAATACCTATTACAGATAATCTACGTGCCTTTATAATAATACAATCAAAATAACGCTATGTTCTTTTATACACAGAAATCCAATCTATGCATATTTTTTCATACACAAATTCTACACAATATTTCCCTCCCAATAACATATCTAACTGCTATCTCTTTCCTTTTTTTAAAAGTCTTGTATCTGCTAAAGCAACCACGTTGTCTCATTTTTTCACACCCATCTCCTACCATCATTTATTATACTATTTACATTTAAAACTATGGGCCAGATTCAGGAAGGCTTACACGGAGTTCAAGAGTAGTGTAAGCCTCCGTGTAAGCCTCCTGATTCAGGAACAGCCCAAATCTCCGTGTAAGAGACAGCTAACACGTCTCTTACACGGACTGGGCGTGGAAATGCTCAATACCTCATTTGCAGCTCAAAGATATGCAAATGAGGTATCTGAGCGATCCACGAAGCAGAAACCAGTCCGTGTAACGGACGTGTTGCAGAAATGTACTCAGCTGACAACTGAGTACATTTCTGCAATTAAAACGGAGCTATGTCAGCTCCAAATAAAGGGTGCAATTGTTATTAAGCATGCCAATGGCCAAATATGTGGCCATTGGCATGAAAAAGTTGCAAAAATATGTTATATAACTTTTTTTTTCACGGGATTTTGAGGTGTAACTGCAGCACACCAGCAAACGGGTTGCGCTACCTAAAACTAAAACCCGAAGCTAATAAGCCCACAAATGTGGGATTTATGTATTACATGGAATGTCAATGGAGGGACTTCCAGACCAAAACAATATGGCCTCCGTTTAGTGGTTGTCAAGGGGAAGCTCCGTGTAAGACATGTAACTAGTCATTACTAGGCAATCCTATGTAAATGAGGGTTACAATACTGAATCACACTGCCACATAGGTAATGAGCACTTTCTGAGTAGTGTAAGAGTTAGAGAAGGGGGAGGAACAGAGTAAGAGGTAGGTGACATCACAGGGGGGAAGGATAGATACAAATGTACCAGATTGGAGGTCAATGTAAGGTGAAAGATGACAGACAGACTTCAGGGAGGGAGGTGTGTCCCAACAGAACACTAGGAAAGTCAAGAAATCGAAGGTTTACGCTATCCCTACACTCAAAGTTTCTTGAAATACGTGCATGCATGCATGTGCGCGCGTGTAAGGCAGGTTCAACATGTGGGAGCGTGTTGCAAACCGTTTACAACAGTTTGCGCGGGCGTGCACGTGTGGAAGGCAGTGTGCGCGCGTGTTAACATGAATCAGCTTAGTTCACACCGTGTAAGGATGTGTGCGTGTAACACCGTGTAGGGATGTGTGCGTGCGTTTAAGTGACTGTGAGCGTGTTTAAGCCGGTGTGCACATTGCTCCCCTTCAGGAAACAGAGAGGAAACAGGAAACAACCAAAATACAGGGAAACTGCCAGAGGATACTGCTGGAGTTAATTGGTTGAAACAATTGGAAGCAGGCAATTATGCAGGCAGACTAGAAGCCCAACCCAGCACTTAAAACACTGCAAAGAGCAGTGCAGGGTGTTTCTCACAAGAGATACTGCAAGAAAGTAAGCTATCAGAATTGAAAACTGAAAAAAGCTGAACTCAGAGCAGAAATGCTAGGGGCTGCCATAGCTGTTATAATCAGGCATAGGCGAATTGCTGAGGGTGGTGAAAATGCAGATGCTGACAGACAACCCAGAGTGAGGAGAAGGAGAAGAGTATACAGGCCCAGGGTCACCTACCATGGGTTACATGAGCTGGAGATAGTAGAGTGCTACAGAGTGGACAGAGACCTTCTGCAGCAGATTGTTGAGCTGTGCAGGCCACATCTCACACACAGAACCAACAGAGGGGAACCCATCCCAGTGGAAACCAAGGTATGTGTTGGCCTAAGAATACTAGCAACAGGTACCTTCCAGAGACCAACTGGTGATATGATGGGGATATCACAGGCATCAGCCTCCAGGGTACTGCACCAGTTCCTGGATGCCATGTCAGCACATGTCGGTGATCATATATATGTCCCTAATGACCGTGAGGTTGTGGCCAGCAATATGCGTCTCTTCCAGCAAATAGCGGGATACCCTGAGGTGCTGGGTGCAATAGACTGCACGCACATACACATCAAAGCACCAGCTGGTGAGCGGGGTAGAGTCTACATTAACCGCAAGGGATACCCCTCCATCAACTGCCAGGTCGTGTGTGATGCCCAGGGCATAATAATGAATGTGTGTGCTGGCTGCCCTGGGAGCTACCATGATTCCCACATCTGGCATCTGACGCAGCTGTACCAATCATTTGCCAGTGGGGACTTCCCACACGGACACCTAGTGGGGGATGCAGGTTATGCACTTGAGCCGTGGCTGATGACACCCATCAGAAATGCACACACACCTGAACAGGAATGCCATAATGAGGCACACGCACAAACACGTAATGTCATAGAGCGTGTGTTTGGGCTGCTCAAGTCACGGTTCCGGTGTCTGGACACATCTGGTGGAGCCTTGCAGTACACACCAACTACATGTACCCAAATGGTCATGATATGTGCTATGCTACATAATATGATCCTGCAGAAACAGCTGCAGCAGGACCAGCACAGGGCTGGGCCTAACATCCCCACCATTGCCAAGGCCACCACAGGCAGAGGGTGACTCGGAGGAGGAACAACCTGACCTTGTCCCAGTAGGCAGAAGGAGGCGTGCCCAGTATGCCCTGGCCTTGGCAAAGAGGCAACGCATAGCACATACACTTGGTCAGTAGGAACACTGGGACTGATACCCGCTCTGACTCACTCATATAGTAACAGGGATGCCTAACATGACACAACCTGCTTCCAAACATGTACAGGGAGTGTAGTATGTGCATCCGACAGAGGCAGCCCTGCAGCACCACCTGAGGCATGAATGCCATGTGTTAAGTAATGTAATACCATGTACCATATGCACACCTGAGGACCCGACTAACATCCACCCTCACCAATCATAAACCACAAAAAACACAAACCTACCTCATAGGTACCACAAGGGATAGGAACCTAGATGTAATGCTACCCAATGCCATAAGTATAAATGTGTGCAGTGTAAACACACACAGTATAGATAATGTAGATATCAGTGTTGTAATAGAAAACAGGGTCAAAGCCCACATTAGCACCCTGACACTACCAGGTCACACCTCTGTCCTAATAGCAGTAACTGCCCCAGGCCTACTCTGGCAACGTGAGTGTCAAATGAAATATTACTGTCAACCTGGGTGCCCAGGTCCCTGATAACCTCTTCTGTGCTTAGAGGATTGCCACCTAGATGGGAACTAGGGGTAACCCTGTTGTTCCCGAAGGGTATGACTATGCATTGTTTAGCGTTTAACGTAAGGCCATGGCTCTGGCACCAGTTATCTGTGTCTATGAGACCCTCCTGAAGGATGTCTGTGTCAGATGGGTTTCTAACTATGGTTCCCAGTTTGCAGTCATCTTCAAACTTCGTCAGCCATAATCCTCCTGTGTTTGCTTGTACTTCTGAAAAGTAGATGCTGAACAAAAGTGGGCCCAGGACTGAGCCCTGTGGGACAACACTTGTGACAGCTCTGGAGTGTGACATGGCACCAGCAACTTTGACCCTGTGTGTTCTGTCACTTAGCCAGTTTGCAACCCATCCTGTGATGTATGGGTTCACATTTAAGCTGGTGATGTTTTCAATGATACCTGAGTGGGGTATTGTGTCAAAAGCCTTTGCCAGGTCAAGGTAGGCTGTGTGGACTGCCTTGCCCATGTCAATGGCCTGGGTGACTGTCATGAAAAAGTTAACCAAGTTTAAAAGGCATGATCTGCCCTTGACAAAGCCAAACTGGATTGGATCCAACGTCTGCAAGTCCCCTATGTCTTCATTTATCATTCCCATTATGATCCTCACCATAGCTTAGCAGACCAGGCTTGTCAAGCTGATGGGATGGTATTTTCCGGTGTTGGTGGAGGCACCTCCTTTGTGAAGTGGGTCCACCATTGCCGTATGCCACTCCTTGGGCACATATCCTGAGGTGAGGCTAAGATTAAACAGCTGCCCTAACTGCGGGTGTAATTCCTCATTGAGTTCATGGAGCACACAACTGGGGACACCATCTGGTCCCATGGATAAAGTGTTTTCCGCCTTGGATAGAGCAGTTCTCACCCCAGCATTGGAGATGTTTGGGGGGCTACAATCCTCTGGTGTAGATACCCCTCCAGTTGGGGGGGGGAGAAATCTGCACTGAACCTGTCAGCCAGTATGTTGGCAATGTCTGTAGGTTCAGTGATATTTACATCATTCCGAACTAATTCTGAGCATATCTGGGAGTTCCCTCCCAGGTGTCAAACATAGGTAAAAAAGGCCTCATGATTGTCCCTTGAGTCCTGAGTGGGTTTACTCTCAAAACTTGCCTTGGATGATTGTATGGGGGAACCCAGTGTTTTACTCATAATGAGCAGGGGTGTCTTCCCTTCTACGGATTCCGCTCAATCTTGTAGTAGCTCCTTCCTTTTGTTGTAGAGCTTGTTTATGGCTAGGGTCCACCAGACTGGATGCTTGCCTGTGGTACAAAGAGCCTTTGTTTTGTTTGTGATTGCCTGATCCATGCAGTCCTGGAGGTGCTGGTAGAAGGCATTTGTAAGTGATACAGCGGCTTGGGTAATGGTGTCCGCTGGCTTGGGGGCCTTGAAAGAGACCACACCAGTCCTTAGAAATGTGAAGTCAGCATTTGAGAAGGTCTTCACTGTTTGTTTTTCTATCTGGGGTGTGGGTGTGATGTGGACTCCCACTGAGATTACTCCATGATCTGATCTCACCAATGATGGGTATACGTCTGGTGTTGAACAGTGTGACCCCATGTTCGTGATGATGAGTTCTAGTATGTTGTCTCCACTTGTGGGGATGGTGACCAGTTGTTCCATGGCATTTGAGTGTATGAACTCTTGGAACCTTTGGGTTAGAGTGTTTTGGCTTGATTAGTGACCCCAGTCTATATTTGGATAGTTGGAATCACCCAGTATGATGGTGTTTTGAGATACATTTATCCCCTCCAGTGTTTTCAGGACAGCTGTGTGAGGTACCTGAGTTTGAGAGGGTGGCATGTAACATGCTACAAACTGCAGAGCAGTCTTGCCTACCTTTACTGGCACCTGGATGGTCTCTGATGCATCGTGTGTTGCCACCAACCTTGAGGTGAGGGTGTCCTTGATGAATATGGACACCCACCCTCCTTTCTTGGTGTTGTCCGGATTTTGGTGCCGGAACGCATGATATGAGGTAACACCCGATAGTGCCGGGGTGCTGTCAGAAGCCGTGAACCAGGTCTCAGGCACAGCACAGACATCAATGTGCTACATACTGAGAAGGGCATCGAGTGTGTGCAGCTTGAGGTTGAGACCTCTGGCATTGAGCAGCATTACCCTTAGTGTCTTTCCTTTCCTGTGTTCTAGGGTGGTAGGTGTAGAATCTGATTTTTGCATAAAAAAGGCACAATGGGGGTGGCAAGAGCATCATCCGAAATCCGGAAGCCCAGGGGTGACAGGTGCAAGCCGTCCCTTGCAAATCAGCATGGCCTGTCCAGCATGTCATCCCAGGCAGACAGACATTGGACCCCCTTTGAATGACACCATAGTTTAAGCAAATTATTACAGCTGATCATCTTGTCTCTGTTTATGTGGCATCATACTTGGTGAAGGTAGGATACTGCTCAAGGTCAGGGTCATACCTGCCTGGCCTACATAATCAGAGGGATCCTCTATGTCTCTTTCCATGTAGTCCAGGGAGGTACATCTCAGGTCGTTCACACCAGCATGGATAATGACTGGGTCAGACTTGTACTTGCAGTTGAGTGACCTGAGTGCTTGCATTATGTGGTGGATTCCAGTGCCCGATAGGCAGCCTACTGTGACCTCCTCTGTACTCGATCTGGTGAGCGGGATGTCAGTGTGTCTGACTATGGAGTCACCTATGACAAGTGTGTCTGGCATTGTGTTTGGCCTTAAGGGCTGTGACTGTTTGGCACACTGACTCTGTGGTCTATGTGTTGCATGTGCTGTGCCCTGTGGAGGCAGTTGTGTGGGTGTCTGCTGTGGTGGCCGCTGCTGTTTTGGTAGAATTCTGATCAGAGCCTCCGAGTATGTCTTTGTGTGTCTATGTGTATGATTTTAAGTTGTGATAGTGCTATGTGAGACTGGGTTTGTGATGTGTGTGGTTACCTTCACCTTCTCTCTGGTCTTGCTAGTCCTATGTTGAGAGAGCTCAGCCTCCACTTTGGCTATATAGTTGCATCTCTCACATGTATGTGTGTTTTATGGGAGAAGGAGAGGGTTGTCAGTGTACATGAGGCAATTGTAACATTGCCCCAATATTCCCAGGTTCACCAGCTGAGCAGGAGAGGACACTAGCAACTGATCCCTAGACATGCTAGAAGGAATAGACAAAACAATGTTGGAATACAGTGAGATATCAAGCCCCCCAAACCACATCATAGTGCTTGACTGACAGTACCTACACATACACCATAGTTTCATAGTGTCATAGTTTACTAGTAGGCTATCTGCCCTAGTGCATGTATATGCCTAGCCATAGTGATGTGGCTATTGCCACCCCCTATAGTGGTAATAAGTGTACAGAATAGATTCCGAATATTGTGCCTCTGACTTAGTAGTGACACATTATGACCCCCTTACGTAATTGAATAACATGACTGTGCCTCTGTCTAGTCTGTGCCTCTGTCTCATATGCAGTTGTCCAGATGTCTCTTGAAGAGAGTCAGTGAGGGACTCTGTCCAACATGAACTGGGATACTCTGCTAGACTGTGAGATGCCTCTGAGTTATGACTCTGTCCCTCCAGCATGTCCTATACATGTATGTGCTGAGGTTCAAATCTGCAGCTCTCATGGTTCTGGTGGATTTGGATTGCTTGCAGTGGAGCATGTCCACCAAATCCTGATTGGACATGGTCTTGTATGTCAGGCATAGGTCACCTGTAAGTATGCGGTATGACACTGAATAAAGCTGGGTTTCCTCTATTCTGGAAGCATATGACATGTGTTGTAGACCCCTGATCTTCATGGTAAGGTACTTTTGGGGTCTCTCCAGCTGTTGCAAGTGCTGGGTGAGGTACATACCAAATGGGGCTCTGTATTCAATCATGGGCCTGATAAGGGAGATGTATAGTGGTACAATGACCTCCTATGATCTGGATGGAAAACCCTCCATGATAAGGTGGCCAAGATAGATAGTCTTCCTAACCACTTTGGCAACATGGGTGTCAAACGAGATGTCACTATCTACACGTGTCCCCAGGTGTCTGATTTGTTTTCTGTGCTCAGTGGGTTGCTGTCTATGTATTGATCTGTGGGTACTTTGTTCCTCCCAAAGGGGATGACTACACATCAGTTGCATTCAGTTTCAGGCCATGAGTCTGGCACCAGCTATCCGTCTTTGTGACGGCATTCTGTAGGATGTGTGTGCCGGCTGATGTATTCACTATGGTGCCTAGGTTGCAGTCATCTGCAAACTTTGTCAGCCACAACCCTCCTATGTCTGCTTTCACATCTGAAAAGTAAATACCAATTAAGAGGGGTCCCAGGACACATCCTTGTGGGACACCACCTGTGACTGGCTTTGAATCCGACAAGGCACCTGCAATGTTGACTTTATGGGTTCTGTTTCCTAGCCATTTTGCAACCTATCTTGTGACATATGGTGTTATATGTCAGCTGTTGAGCTTGTCTATGATGCCTGAGTGGGGTATTGTGTCACAGGCCTTAGCCAAGTGCAGGTAGGCTGTGTGGACTGTGTAGCCCTCATCAATGGCCCTACTGACAGTTGCATAGTAGTCAACTAGGTGCAAAAGGCAGGATCTGCCCTGTACAAAGCTGAACTGGGTGGGATCAAGGGTCTGTAGGTCAGCAATGTCTCTGTGTAAGAGCTCCATAATGACTCTTCCCATAGCTTTGCAGACAAGGCTGGTTAAGCTTGTGTGGTGGTAGTTGCCATGGTCTGTGGAGGCATCTCCTTTGTGGAGTGGGACCACTGTTGCCATATGCCAGTGTTCAGGTACATATCCTGTAGCAAGGCTAAGGTTAAATAGCATTTGTATATACGGGTCCAGCTCCTGCTGGAGTTCACATAGCATGCAACCGGGATAACATCAGGTCCCATTGATGCTGTGTACTTGTCTTTGCTGAGTGCGGCTCTCACATGGACATCCAAGATGACAGTGAGGTTACATACAGCTGTGATAACTATCTTCTTTTGGGGGTGAGGGAGGGGCTAAATCGCACTGAAGCTGTCCGCCAGAATGTTGCCAATACCTGTCAGGTCACTGGAATATATGTTGTTGTGTACCAACTCTGAGCATATCTGAGGGTTCCCAACCAGGTGTCTGACATAACTGAAGAAAGCAGTGTGGTTACCTTCATTGTCTTTGGTGATTTATGTCCCCAAGTTGACCTTGCATGTCTTTATGACATAATGTAGCTTTCTACTAGTGCTAATCACAGCTGTCTTCCCTTTTGGAGATGTAGCTCTGTCTTGCATTAGTATCCCTCATCTGTTATACAGTTTGTTTATGGCTGTGGTCCACCAGACAGGCCACTTTCCCTTTGTGGAGAGGGTCCTGTCTTTATTTGTGATTGCATGGTCCATGCTTTCTGACATCTAGCTAAGGGGAGGTCATTGTGGTTCTGCAGTTATCTTTCATCAGCATTAGAAATGACCACAACAGCCCCTGTGGGGTTTACCTCATGCAGACACATCCAGCAACTGTAAAGTCCACAACAGTACCTCACCAGGAGTATGAAAGAGCTGGAACACATGTAATGTGTCGCCTGATTAAACAGAGTGCAGCTCCACACACTGCCATGCTGTCCACCCAGATGCAAGCTGTGCCTGATGTAGAAAGCCATGTCCAAGCTGGAATCAATGCACATGCTGCACCTTGTACAATCTGAATGGCAGGGAGCTATGCACATGAGGGACCTGAACCCCAGCACTGACATACATAGGACAGGCTGTACTGCATTATCCATAACACAGAAGCCACCCCATGCATGAGTAAACTACCAGTACAGGTTATCCGTAGAGTCACTCGTTGATTCCCCGCAACAGGAATCCTAATGAGTGGATGGGAGATGGTAGGTTTACCCTGGGTATCAATGTTATGTCACAGGTAGACAGAGGCACAGTATACTAAACAAGACATATGTCATGGCAAACTACACTTACAATGTGTTGACGGACAAACACACTCTCCGACTAGCATTAGAAATGGCCTAGGGCACATCGGTAGTGTTTGCCAATGTACACCCATGTTGTGGAATACACTACTGATGTTGGATGAGGCTGTTGTAAGTAGTTCACATCTGAACATAATGCAACATGGTCAGATAGGTTCATAGGTACATAGGGTTATACTAGGCTATCTTCCCTAAGGCAGGTATAAGCCTAGCCCAGAGTTTGTTGGCGTACACCACCCCTTATATGGAAACAGTACTGTGCCCATTATTTTGTCGTGCCTCTCTCCAGCAGTGACACAGTGACGATCCCCGGGTTAAACGTATGACCTCCCATCCACAGGTCAAGATACCTCTTGAACACAGCCAGCAAGGTGCTCTGCCTCACATGGACCGGGATTGTATTCCACAGCATAGGGAGTCTCCAGGGACAACTCCATCACTCCAACATGTCCAACGTACATCCATGCTAAGGTGTAAGTCACTTGCACTACTGGTTCAGGTGGATCTGCCGATTCTGAGGTGGAGCATGTCCATTAATCCCTGTTTGGACATGGCCTTGCATGTCAGGCACATGTCACCTCTAAGCAGACAGTATGTGACTGAATAGAGCGGGAGTGTCTTCAATCTGGCAGCATATGACAGATGTTGGGGTTCCTTTATCCTTTAGGTGGGGGACATTCAGGGTGTCTCCAATTGCTGCAGATGTTGGGTGAGATACATCCAGAATAGGGCATTCTACTCGATCACCGGTCTGATAAGTGAAGAGTACAGGGGAACAATGACCCACTAGATCTGGATGTGAATCCCATCCTGATCAGGTGGGCAATGTAGAAGGTCTTTCTAGCCACTTTAGCAACGTGAGTCTCAGAAGAACGGTGACTGTCAACCTGGGTCCCCAGGTCCATGATAACCTCCTCTGTGCTTAGAGGATTGCCACCTATATGGTAGCTTGGGGTTACCTTGCTTTTCCTGAAGGGTATGTCTACACATGTTGTGCACTTTGACTTCAGGCCATGGCTCTGGCACCAGCTATCAGTTACCGTGAGTCCCTTCTGAAGGATATCCGTGTCTGATGCACTGTCCACTATGGCGCCCAGTGTGCAGTCATCTGCAAACATTGTCAGCCAAAGTCCTCCCATGTTGGCCTGTACTTCTGGGAAGTACATGACAAACAATAGGGGCCAAGGACTGAGCCCTGTGTGACACCACCTGTGACCAGCCTGGAGTCTAACATAGTGCCAGCAACTCTAACCCTGTGGGTCCCGTCCTTAAGCCAGTTTGCAACCCATCTTGTGACATATGGGTTTACATTTCAGTTGTTAGGGTTTTCCACAATACCTGAGTGGGGTATTGTGTTGAAAGTGTTTGCAAGGCCAAGGTAGGCTGTATGGACTGCCTTTCCAGCAACAATGGCCTAAGTGACCATTTTGAAGATGTCAACCGAGTACAAAAGGCATGATCTGCCCTTGACCAAGCCAAACTGGGACGGGTACAATGTCTGCATGTCCCCTATATCTTTGTTTATGAGCTCAATTATGATCCTCTCCATAGCTTTGCAGACTACACTTGTTAAGCTTATGGGGCAGTAATTACCAGGGTCCGTAGAGGCACCGCCTTTGTGCAGATGTGCACAACTGGACCCTAACCAGGCTGTTGTGCACACTATGGAAATGTAAAGCGGTGATAGGACTAAAGCCCAGGATACTGACCACCACAGTGAAAGTACTGAACCACTACACTATACAGTACTATAGTGTTAGGTCAGTATGAACGGATGTTGACAATTGTGTGCAAAGTATCCCATGCAAAACCTGCAGGCACAGTATACTCCGTGTTGTGTTCACACAAAAAGCATTTGGACAGTAACTACACAACATGGCACAGAACACACAACCATAAACTGGAGGTATTTGTTGAAGGTCACACTCATCCACAAATGTGATGGGCTGCAGAGTTCAACATATGTAAAGCCCACACTGGGCATGCTCACACACTTAGATAAATGAGACATCTTTCACACAACATGCCATGGGAAGGCTGAACTGGGCATGCTCACACACTTGGTCCAAATGTTACTCCTAGCAACTGTGAAAACACACCAGAGGATGCTCATTCCCCTTTCTAGACACTGATCATGTAAGCACCCTATAAGTATATCTGGAGAAAAAGAATCTCTCAGTAATCCGAATAGCGCACTCTGCTAATGCATCCGTCTCTAGTGTCATAACATAGTTAGGTAGGGGTTTGAATCCAGCAAGTGGCAAGTGTGTGTGTAAGTGTGTATGAAAGAAACATCCCTTTTGGCAACTGGGAAAACACACCACAGGATGCTCATTCCACTTTCTAAACTCTGATGATGTCAGCACCCTATAAGTATATCAGGGGAAAGAAAATCTCCCAGTAATGCGAATAGCGTGCTGCGCTAATGCGTCTGTCTCTAGTGTCATAACATAGTTAGGTAGGGGTTTGAATCCAGCAAGTGTGTGTGAAGGGGTGTAAGTGTGTATGAAAGAAACATCCCTTTTGGCAACTGGGAAAACACACCACAGGATGCTCATTCCACTTTCTAAACTCTGATGATGTCAGCACCCTATAAGTATATCAGGGGAAAGGAAATCTCCCAGTAATGCGAATAGCACGCTGCGCTAATGCGTGTGTCTCTAGTGTCATAACTTAGTTAGGTAGGGGTTTGAATCGAGCACGTGTGTGTGAAGAGGAGTAAGTGTGTATGAAAGAAACATCCCTTTTGGCAACTGGGAAAACACACCACAGGATGCTCATTCCACTTTCTAAACTCTGATGATGTCAGCACCCTATAAGTATATCAGGGGAAAGGGAATCTCCCAGTAATGCAAATAGCGCACTGCGCTAATGCGTCTGTCTCTAGTGTCATAACATAGTTAGGTAGGGGTTTGAATCCAGCAAGTGTGTGTGAAGGGGGGTAAGTGTGTATAAAAGAAACATCCCTTTTGGCAACTGGGAAAACACACCACAGGATGCTCATTCCACTTTCTAAACTCTGATGATGTCAGCACCCTATAAGTATATCAGGGGAAAGGAAATCTCCCAGTAATGCAAATAGCGCGCTGTGCTAATGCATCTGTCTCTAGTGTCATAACATAGTTAGGTAGGTGTTTGAATCTGGCAAGTGTGTGTGAAGGGGGGTAAGTGTGTGTGTATATGAAAAGAACATCCCTTTTGGCAACTGGGAAAACACACCACAGGATGCTCATTCCACTTTCTAAACTCTGATGATGTCAGCACCCTATAAGTATATCAGGGGAAAGGAAATCTCCCAGTAATGCAAATAGCGTGCTGTGCTAATGCGTCCATCTCTAGTGTCATAACATAGTTAGGTAGGGGTTTGAATCCAGCAAGTGTGTGTGACTGAAATATCCCTTTTGGCAACTGGGAAAACACACTACAGGATGCACATACCCCTTTCTAAACGATATCACAATTATGTATGGCTTTTGATTACAGACATGCCACTTGTGTTTTGCCCACACAGAATGCCCATGTGTGCGGGTTGTCCCTCACAATAATGCATGACATTGATTAAACCAGTTATGGCAATGCACACATGATGTATGTGTGTGCCAAATACACATATGTACCTGTGACCTTCAATAGTTACCATGTGTGATGCCTGCCACATGTGAATACATGGTATTTGCACAGGGTAACATTATGACCGTGGTCTTCTGTGCAGGTGCTGCATGTGGGATGTGTATATACAGTGTGAGATGTAGATGCTATCAGCCTAGTAGTGAGGGATGCACACCTGGTCTGGGGCATATAGTCTACATGTTGTTGATGTACAGGAGCTGCATGTTTTCACCTGTTGTGGGAGTGGTAAGACGTTATTCCATAGCAATGCAGTGACTGCATGCTAAGAACCGTTCAGCTAGGGTGTTGTAGCTACACTAATTCATTAGCATTCAGTAATATGTCAGAATCCCTGGTGAGGGTCTGATGCCAACCAAGGTCAGGGGTCTACCAGCCTGTGTCACTTGCTCAGTGATCCCTTCCATGTTCCCTATCATGTATCCCAGTGAGGGACATCCCACATCAGCTGTGGTGGCATGGACAATGACTGAGTCATATGTGTCCATGCATCTGACTGACCTGTATGTTTGTGTTATGTGGTGAACCACAGTGCCCCATGAGCATATCACTGTGACCTACACCTTGTCCAGCCTGGTGAGCATTGTCTCACTGTACTGGACAATAAAAGTACCTAACACAACTGCGGCAGTAGTGTTGTATAGCTGTACAGACTGTGCTTGTTTGACACACAGGATTTGTGTGCTATGTGTTATGCGTGCTGTGTGCAGGCCTAATGTATGCCTGTGTGCCAGCTGCAGAGATGTCTGCCAGTCATGCAGGATGCTATCCTTAGGCTTCACAACTGACCCGGTGTGTTTCCATGCTTGTATTGCTGTCCGTGTAGGTCCACATCAGATTGGTATTGCTGTCACTGTAGTATTTCATGCCACCAGACAGGTTATGCCAGTACTGGGTTCAGAGTGCTTAGTCCACAGTTTGGCCATGTGTTTCCATCTCATACATGTGTTGTACATCCATGGGTAGGGGATAGGGTTGACTGTGTACATGTGGCAGCTGTGACATTACTACATGACACACATATTCCACAACTGTACCATAGAGGTGACTGACAACTGACCTTTGCACATGCTACCATAGTATTGAGATTACATTGGTGATTAACAGCACATAGGGCCAATGGTGAACAAGATACATAGGTCCATAGGTTCATACAGGGATGTCTGCCCAGGGCATGTATCCACCTAGCCAGAATGTGTGTGGCTTTCAACATGCATTGTAAATCTGTCTTGCTATGCCCTTTTCCAAGGTTAGTATACTGTGCCTCTGTCTCACAGTGACACATAAGTGATACCCAGGGTAACCCTACAATGTCACATCCAGTCATTAATATCACTCTTGAAGATAGTCACTGAGTCACTCTGCCTAACCTCTATTGGGATAATATTCAAGAATGAAGGGAGCCTCTGAGTTGTGAATGTGCCCCTCCAGCATGTCCTATGTATATCACTCCTGAGGTTCAAGTCTTTCCAGCGTGTATCCTGATGGGATCTGGATATTCTGAGGTGCAGCATGGCCATTAAGTGAGGGTTTGACATGGCTTTATATGTCAGGCACAGATTGCCTATGAAGAGGCAGTATGTCACTGAGTAGAGCTGCTGTTTCTTTAACCAGTCAGTATGTGGCATCTGTTTGTGCCCTTTGATCCTCTTGTCGAGGTACATATGTGGTATCTCCAGTTGCTGCAGGTGTCTGGTAAGGTGCATGCCGACAGGTTCATCATAGTCAATTATGGGCATGATGAGGGATGAGTAAAGGGGCACAATGTCCTCCCCTGATCTACATGTGGATCCCATCATGATGATGTGGCCCATATAACATGCTTACCTAACCACTTTGTCTGTGTTGTTGTCAAATGGTAGAATGCTATCAACCTGTGTACCCCAAGGTCCATAATTCCTTTGTCTGCACTTAATGGATTAACACATATGTGGTACTTTGTGGTCACTTTGTGTTTGAAAAAGGGGATGACTATACGCTTTCTGTCATTCACCTTGAGGCCATGGCTGTGGCACAAGTCGTGTGTTTGCAAGAGGCCCTTTTGGAGGATGCGTGTGTTAGCTGGAGAGTTGATTATGGTGTCCGGTTTGCAGTCACCTGCGACTTGCTCAGCCACAGTACTTCCATGTTGGCCTGTACCTATGATAAATATATAATGAACATGACAGCTCCCAGGGCTGAGCCTTGTGGGACACCATTTGTACCAGGTTGGAGGCTGACATGGCTCCAGCAATTCTACCATGTGTGTTCTGCCCTTGAGCCACTGTGCAATATCCATAGTGACATAGGGGTTAATATGTACACTGGTGAGCTTCCCTAGAATGCACAAGTGGGGTATTGTATCAAAGGCTTATGCAAGGTCCAGGTAGGCTGTGTAGACCTCCTTCCCCTTGACAGTGGCCTTGGTGACTGTTTCAAAGAAATCAAACAGGTTTGAGAGGCAGGATCTGCCATTAACAAAGCCAAACTGTGTATGGTGACATGTCTGTAGGTCCACAATATCTAGATATGTGAGGTTCATGATGATCCTTGCCATAGCTTTGCAGACAAAGCTAGTCAGACATATGGGGCGAATAGTGTCCAGGATCCGTGAAGGCACCACCCGAATGTAGAGGGACCACTGTTGCTGTACGCCACTCTCTGGCCACATATCGTGTAGTAAGGCTGGGATTGAACAGTGGTGTTATGTCTGGGTGTAGCTCTTCTTGTGGTTCATGTAGGACACAGCCTGGGACACTGTCTGGTCCCATTGATGCAGTGTTTATTGCTTTGGGAAGGGCATCTCTTACCTGAGCATCTGTGATGTCAGGGGGGGCAGCACTCTGCCGCGAGACATATTCGCCCTTTTGGTGTGGTGGGGGGAGAAGGCAGCAGTGAACCTGTCCACTAGGATGATGGCAATGTCTGTGTGTTTTGTATTTTGTGTGACATCTTGGATTACCTCTGAGCATATCTGGGTAGTACCAACCAGGTTCCTAACATAACTACAGGCAGCCTTGTGATTATCCTCAGTGGCTTGTGGAATCCTCTCTCAAAGATGGCCTTAGACAATTGTATGGGTGCCTGTAGTTG
This sequence comes from Protopterus annectens, assembly GCF_019279795.1. Taxonomy (NCBI): domain Eukaryota; kingdom Metazoa; phylum Chordata; order Ceratodontiformes; family Protopteridae; genus Protopterus; species Protopterus annectens. Next base: position 1,750,029,159 of record NC_056729.1, read on the forward strand.
TCTTCCAATACTCATCAGTGGTGCCTTCACATTTTGGGAGGTTGTTGTATCATGTAGTGGCGTCATCCTTCTATTGTATAGTGTGTTTATGGCTGGTGTCCAGCACCCAGGACATCTGCCTTTGGAGAATTGGGTCATGCTTTCATATGTGGTTTCATGATCCATGCATTCCTGAATGTGTCCATAGAATGCCTTTATACAGGTATCTGCAGTCTGGTCCATATTTTCAACAGGCCTGGGGCCTTTGAAGGTTTCCACATCATTTATGAGGGGTGTGAACTTGCTTGACATGAGCTGTTGACAGACGTGCCGCCCTCCAGACAGAGCAAGGTGAGGGTCACATTTAGCTACCTGTCGGGTGATAGAATGTGCCACATAACACAGGCACACAGGTCACTCCACAGCAAGTACAACTATGAGGCAGTCATTGTCCATGCTGGTGCAAACAACCTGAGACGTACCTCCCTGGACCACATGGAAAGAGACACAGAGGAGCTCTTACAGCACCCTCTCAAACTCAGGACTCCCACACAGCCTTCATGCTGACACAGGAGAGTATAGATTTCTCTGCAAACACCATCATACTGGGTGGCGTCAGCTACCCAAACATAGACTGTGAACATTACACAAGCCACAATACCCAAGCTCTAGGGTTCCCATAGATCAGACATTCTTTAGCTATGGAACAGGTAACCAACCTTCCCACAAGAGGGGCAGATATACTAGACCTGATCATCACAAACATGAGTACAAAATGCTCACCACTGGGAGTATATCCCTCATTGTCGCAATCAGAACATATACTAATCACACTGGAGTACTGGATCCCCCACATATGCAAACCTCAAACACATCGATGTGTGTGTGGGAAATGCCCCTATTAGCAACTGTGACAGTACAGTACAGGATGCAGATCACCCTTTGGAAACACTGATGATGTCAGGACTCTATAACTATATTACCTGTACTAAAGTCCTCCAGTAATTCGCATAGCATGCTCTGCTAATGTGTCTTTCTCCAGTGTCCTAACATAGTTAGGTAGGGGTTTGAATCCTGCAAAGGGAAAGTATGAGTGGGGTTTATGTGTGTGCACTATGCTGGGAGGGATAAGTGCCTTTTGCCAACTGGGAGAACACACTACAGGGTGCACATCCCTCCTCCTACACACAGATGATGTCAGCACCCTCTAAGTACAGCATTAGAAAGAATTTCTCCAACTACTGCAAATAGCACACTCTGCTAATGTGTCTGTTTCTACTGTCATAACACAGTTAGGTATGGGTTTGAATCTTGCAAATGGAAAGTATGTGTTTTACTGTGGGTGGGGTTAGTGTGTGTGCACAATGATGGGGTGGGATGTGGCTTTTGCCACATGGGGCTATGCACTGCAGGGTGGTCATTACCCTTAACAAGCAGTGATGTTGACAGCACCCTATACAAACAAAACTACAAAAGAGAAGGTGGTGGTACCAATAACACATGTAAGGTAACACTTCTTCAAGTAATGTCCACAAAACAAAGTAGGATAATCAAACAATTCTTTTATTCTATACAAACAACATGACAACAGACAACTGCCAGTACTCAGTATAGTGTTACATGCTACTGTAACACGCACATGTACCAGAATATACCTAGATAGTGTTTTGAAGCCTGAATGTGGCAAGTGTGTGGATGTGGGATGTGTCTGTGTGTGCATTACCACAGTACCTGATGCACATTACATCTTTGAACTGATGAGGTTGCCTGCACCCTGTGAGTACAGGTAGAGAAGAGGGCCAGTAGTAAACAACATAGTGCACTTCTCAAATGTGTACCTGTCATGTATCAACAGCTACTCATGTAGGGTAATAAATAATGGGAATGGCAGGTGAGCGTGTGCATGTGTGTGGGTAGCAGGGTGTGTATAAATGCATGTGTGACAGAACAGATACATATAGCTGAATCTACATAACAGCACATGATGCATTGCCATAGTCAATGTTAGCATGTGATGGTGTGCAGCTGGTACACTTTGGTAAGTAGTATGGGTGCAGATAACAATTGAGGACATTCATACAGTTACTGCAGCAGGACTGCTGGGATATACACACAATTATACTGGAACAGTGAACAGTTACCAACATGTTACTACTTATACACATCTATGTAGTCACCCTGTGCATCAGCAACGTGTTTACCTTTTCCTGCACCAATGTTGTAGTATGCAGGAGGTGGCACAGTGTCATCATATGCACAGGGTGTGGGTTAGGTATGCCCAAGCCAGCCACTGGTAACACCAATTGACATGTGTGTGTATGTGTGTTTGTGAGGGGCAGCAGTACAGGGTGGACCAGTGTTGGTGCAGTGTGTGTGTGTATGTGTTTGCCCTAGGTGTTAGGTTTCTGCATGTGTGTAAGCACGCACACAGTCCCACATAATGGCTGCCATGTACAGGGTTTTGTGGACAGCCACAGACTGCACCTGTCAGGTCATCCAGATCAGTGTCTGTGGGCACGGACACGGTACCTGTGCCTGGCAGGGGTGCTACGGGCCGTATCCGGTACTAACCCAGACTGGGTACTGTCATCAGAAGCAGGGGTGTGTTGACTGGACACAGTTCCCTGTTGGGACTGTCCAGAGCCACGTGCACGTGGTCTCCTGGGGCATCTTGATGACAGCACAGACCCAGCATTGCTGGGGCTGGTGCTGGCACTTGAGGTGCATGAGTGGGCCTGTTGTCGTCCGCGGCCACTGCCAGCTGGTGCTGTTGCTGGCATACGGCCACGTCGACATCGCAAACGCACACCATCGCCCTGGCCCATGGACATCTGGTTGTGGAGCAGCTGTTCTATGCCCCCACAACGTCTGTCAACGACATCTGTGAAGTTACGGATAGCATTCGCAACATCACGCATGCCGTCTGTCATGGCTGTGCGACATGCTCTCAGCTCCCTCAGACCCTGTCTGGTGTACCTTTCCATACATGCCTGTGCCTGCATGACAGTTCGAAACATAGTGGAGGTTGACATACCTCCTTGGGCACGTCGGCCAGAGGCAGTACTGCCACGGATGCCCCCACGAGAACCCATGGGCGACTGTCTGCGTGGTACCATTGGAGGACCTGTGCATGGCTGCCTTGTGGGGATGCATGTACCACAGGTACCACATTACCCTGATCTATGCCCACTGCAGACTGTCCATCACCTAGGGACAATGGTGACAAAGGATGTAACGGCAGGATGACTGTGCGCATTGACGGGATTGACAGCTGTGTACTGTCAATTGGCTGACCAATGGTGGACCCAGACACACCTTCCTGCACCATTACAGACATTTCATCATCATCAGTACCTGGGGCACAAGATTCAGGTTCCCTGCTGCAGGTCACCAGAGCAGCACCAGAACCTACAGGAGGAAAACAGGGAACACAGATTACAGTCTCAACACATTTTTGACAGAGATGCACTTCAATACTAATGCACACATTCAGAAATGGACACATGCACTCATGGACACTAACACACATGCACACCCCACAGTAAACACACACATCAGTACCGTGTTACACTACTCTTAATTTAGTACAACTGGGTATTACAGGTATTGTGAACACACTCACCAGCATGTCTACTACAGAGTTACACTACTCTTCCTAGTATTATAAATTGTTTTTCAGGTAATGTTAGAAACACTCACCAGCATGTATGGCCTGCCTCGTTGCTAGATGGGAGGGACCTGGAAGTGTGAAGAGAGTAATGTCAGTGGGCACAAGTGTGCCATTTGTTTTGCACATGATACAGTACAGTAGTACACTAGTTCCCTTATACACATCAGCTGCTCATAATGTCTGTATCACACATGCACAATCACATAACATGATGACAGATACATACCACATGCACACCTTATGTGTGCATGAAGTAACAGTGTACAGAACAGTCATATGTACATACCAGGAGTTAACTCTAATCTCACCCTTACCTCTCTTCAAACGACAACTCAAACTGTACTTCCAAAACCACTGGCTTTGTTCTTGTTGGACTCCAGGCTAACGTCCCTCTCACCACCCTCTCTTTACCTTTAACCCCTCATTGTGCATAAAAACTAGCTTCTACCCTGTTTCTTTCACCTTGATGTCCTTCTATGCTCTGACCTACTTCTCCCATCCATCCCACCTCCTCTTGACTGTCTTCCTTCTTTTCCTCACTTCCCTTCTTGACTCCTGCCTCTTCCATATCATTGTATCTTTCATACTCCTTCTACTTCTCTACCCTTCTGAGCCCTAACTATTATCTATATGGCTTTTGCCTTATTGCATAACCGTTATGCTTTAGGTAGAATTGCTTTGAAACCAACAGTACATTGTGTATGACTCTAAACTGTTTGAGTTCCTTACATGTATGTTGATTTAATTAACAGGCTGGTGTATATTTCTATTATGTTGGCTGTCTGTATTAACAACTTGTCTGTCTGCCTTTATTATGTTATGTGTGGAGCTTTTCTCCCCAGGCCTCTACTGAAAATGGACATATATCCAGCTAGACTATCTTGGTCAACAAATGTAAAAGTAATAACAATAAATAAATATGGCATCTTACCTGCACGCTCGGTGTCTTGCTGCTGTGTGGATCCAACCTCCATCATGATGCATGACTGTTGCTGTTGTTGTTCTGGGGCTGGATCCACAACACTTAGCAGTAGCCCCTCCTGTCTGGTGAGGGGGATGTGTGGCCACCCCCCCACCTGTGGCAACCTGTTGCCTGCGGATATCTGCAGCACGCTGGCGGACATTTCTAATCAAATCACTGCAGTGATGTCTCACCTGCTCATATGTCCTATCATGCATGCCAACATCATTTATCCTGCTAACTAGGTTTTGCCACAGTGCAGACCTCTCCTGCTGATTCTGGGTGGTGCGTGAGAACAGGATGGCATAGTCACGCACCAGGCTCTGGTGAATCACGTCATCCTCTGCAGCAGAATATGCTGGGTTCCTTTTTGGAGCCATGTTAACCTGGAAAGGTACACAAACAGGTTATCAGCATAGTATCTCAACAATACATATTACACATTCTATACAGGGAGTATTAAATTGTACTTATTACTGCTTGGTTGTAACTTGATTACAGTGTAGCTATCATTCTAAGTCATTTGGACTAAGCACTTGGCCTTCAGACCAGTTGTTTTACATTAGGGAGGTTGGTGGCAAGCACTGTGGTGGCAGGACACATATCTTTCATCCATTGAAGTTGGGAACTGCTGATTGAGGGCCCAGTGTACAAGTGTATTAGTTCTGGTATAGGCAGTTGGCCTTCAGGCCAGTTATTTAACATTAACAAGGTTTGTGGTCTGCACTCGTGTGTGACAATAGGCTGTACTCTGCCATTCATAGCTGGGGACATCTGGTTTCAGGTTTATAGTGCCTGCATATCTGAGCTGTATCTTACTGACATTGCTACACCTTGTTTGCTGTAGCAAACACTAAATCCAGGGCTCCTGGATCTACTTTTGTTTATATGCTTGTTATTTGTTAGCTTGTTATTTCACTGGTATGCTACTTCCACATAATACACAGCTTCTCTACACGTCTGTGACTCACTACTGATATCTGCATTGCTTACTGTATGTATTTCCATGTTATGTTACACATGACAGCAAGTGACTGCTTGTCATTGTTGCATTTACTTAATTGTGACACATTGCACTTAGGTTACCTGGCACTTGCTCACTGACGCTTTTATATCAGTCAGCAGTTGTAGGTAATATCAGTACACCCTCACTCCCCACTGGACCTTGTTTACAATTATTACAGAATTCACAATAGTATTCTAGCATGTCCAGAGGTCAGTTGTCAGTTCCCTCCCCAGTCCAGCTGGTGAGTGCGGTACTCCAGAGACAATGTTAGAACAGCTGCATGTACACAGACAACCCCCTCCTCCTAACAACAAATTCAAACTCATGTGAGTGATGCAACCATATACCAAACTGGAGGCTAGGCTCTGTCTACTCAATACCACCATAACCAGTCAGGTGGCGAAGTAAACCACAGTCACTACACTTCCAGTCTCACATAGACCTACCACAACAGCAGAACTAACACATGATCACACATGAACATACTTGTAGGCTCAGACTACAGGTCTGCCTACGCAGCAGAGACCTCCTAAGCAGACATCCAGGCAACCACTACCATGGAAATGAACACGTGCAACACATATCACACAAAGCCAATGTGCTGAACACTCACAGCCATTAACAGTAAACAACACACCTCATACACCTGTACTAGGTGCCTCTATCATCAGGCACACTAACATCACGTTCACCAGGCTTAACGAGGTGAGGGTCACGGTGTGCAGCCTGTCGGGCACTATGACCTGCCACATAACACAAACACTCAGGTAACCCCAAGGCAAGTACAGGTATGACTCAGTCAATGTCCATGCTGGTGTGAATGACCTGACACATACCTCCCTGGACTACATGACATGGGACAGTACAGAGCTCTCTGAGCACGTAGCCCAAGACAGTTTGACCCTGACCTTGAGTAGCATCCTACCCTCACCTAGAACGATGCCACAATATCAAGGCACGATGATCCCTTCCAACAATTGACTGACATACTGGTGTCATTCACAGGTGTGCCAATGCCTGCCATCTTAGGGTGGTATGCTTTGCTAGGGACAGCTTGCACCTGTCACCCCTGTCCTATTGGAATTTGGAGCCTCTTGCTACACCCATAGTGCCTGTATTAGGCAAGGCTCATAAGGCAAACCCACATCCATTTGTATCACAAACGATGAGGAAGTAAGAGTGATGCTACTCAACACCGGAAGTCTAGACCTCAGGATGCACGCACTCAAAACCCTACTTAGCATTCTGGACATCGATATCTGTGCAGTAACATAAACCTGTTTCAGGTTTCACAGGAGCACACCAGTACTACCAAGTTATAGCTGTTACCATTCTTGTCGGCCCCAACACTTGAACAAGGGAGGGAGTATCAGTATTCAATGCAGATTCCCATGCCTCCACATTGGTGGCAAAGTACAACATAGGTGTTAGGCCATTGAGTACAGGAGACGTAGTTGGGGACCTGGGGAAGAAACATGGTAGCAGTCTGTCATTTGTCAACCACATGGCCAACGTGGATTGAAAGACATGTTATATAGCCCAGCTAATCATGAGGGATTCACATGTATGGCAGGGGAGGTCATTGTGCCTCTTTACTCATCCATCATCAGGCCTATAATTGCATACAATGCACCTTTTGGGATGTACCTAACCAGACACCTACAGCAACTGGTACAGGACAACAGTACCTCATCAAGAGGATGCAATGGCTCAAACAGATGTCATATGCTGCCCAGGTAAAGGAACTCCAGCTGGACTCAGTGGCATACTGCCTGTTCAGAGGCAATCTGTGCGTGCCATATACAGCCATGTCCTACCCAGCAGTAATGAACATGCTGCACCTCAGGCAATCAGAGTCCCATACAGCCACATGCTCAGGAGACCTGGACCTCAGCACTGACATACATGGACATGCTGGATGGGCATATTCCTAACCAAGAGGCTCCCTTCACTCTGTAATGAGCTCACACTACAGGTTAGGCAGAGTCCCTCATTGACTCTCTTCCATAGGAATCTGGATGAGTGGATGGAGATCATAGTTGTACCCCAGGTATCACTTCTATGTCACTGTTAGACAGAGGCACAGTATACTAACGTCAGACAAGGGCATAGCAGCATAACTTGTAATTGGGTGGCGAAAGACAAACACATTCTACTAGGCTTATCAATGCCCTAGGGCAAATAGCCTAGTATGAACCTATGAACATGTGTGTACTGCTATAGTACTTCTGCCATATGTTGCATGTGTGTGTGTTGTGGGGGATGCACAGGTAATGGCCAGATATTTCTGCACAGGCGACATGTCTGACACACTCTGGGTGTTCATCCCTACATACTGGATGTGTGTTGCCATCCAACCCTGTGATGTGGACACACATTACTCAGCCTGGATATACATATCCGAACAACACCACAAGCACAGTACACTACCTTGCTATGTATGCATGTAATTACACAGTTATTCACTAGTTATGACAGTGATGCTATCCATGCAGCCCATTGGGCCAGTGGAAGCCACAACACACACCGCCGGCCCCTTTGCATATGCTTACCACAGACATCCCACATACTGCATGTACTGTGCACAGACATATCTAACCCAGAACAACTGCACACCACTTATTAATCCTGTCCAGTGGACTACAGATACAGGCATATTGTATAACAATAGCAGGTACCCCCCCCATTCTCCTACACATGTGGTATTAGTTATCCCAGATGACTGTAACCTCCCTATCCTCTCACATGTCCAGGTGAGAGCCACCCTCAACATTGCAGAACACATAGCATCACTGTTACGAAATGGTATCCCTGGATGTGTGCTACATTCACCCCTGGAGGACATAGCAACATAGCACCACATGACAGACTGATATTAATCCCTGGCCATACTACGGGATATGTACCTGAACAGTGCCATACATACACAGTGGTCCCACACCAATGAGGAGTAACCTCTACTGACCCTGGTAACTACTGCATCATATGCACAACTGGCCTTGTGTTCTGAGCTATGGAAGTTTTAAGTATGGGCAACATGTACAGCAATATTACATATGTATATATTTCAGGACTATGTACACACAACTTATCTCATGGACATACCTATAGATAGTGAACTCTGATACATTTGGAGGTGTCACAGTAAACACAGTATTAACCTGCTACTTTGCATTACCTGTGTTTGTGGCAGCTGTTGCTGTGTCAGTGGTGCTGCTTGCTGCTTGCTGTTTTCTGCTGCTGCTGCTGGTTTTGCTGCTGTCAGTCTGTTTATTTTCTTATTTCTGTTTCTCTCTCTCTCTCTCTTTCTCAGGTTTGTGCAATGATTGTATTGCATGTGTGGAGTGTGGGTACTGAATGCTTTTGTAGGTATCTGCATAGGCCCATGTGATGGCCTCTGCACCAATTGTAAGGCAGCATTGGCTAATTGCATACAGCCAGTTGTGTGGTGATTGCATGTCTCACTGTGATTTCAGGACAGTGCTATAAAAAGGTATGTGAGATAGGCGTTGCCCTTTCAGATTGTAAGGGCGTGGACCATGCTGGTATGCTGTTGGAAAATGTTCTGTGAGTGTGAAGGTTAGTACATCTCTCATGCTTCATGCTGTGTTGTGAATTCAGATTGCTGCATTTCTCCCACCTGTTCCATGTAGTGAGTGTGTATGCATACTGACACCCACAACTATATTTATTATGTATTGCTATATATACATATGTGTACATATACATACTGTCATATATGTACATTAGCTGACAATATTGGGTACAAGCTAACAATTTTCAGGGCTGTTTCTGTTAACACACACTAGTATGGGAACCCAGTATTTGGGACAGTGAAAGTCTGTCTGCATGCTTAGGGTAGTACACATACTATATTGCCTTTATCTTCATTCCTACTATTACATGTTCCACTTATTTAGCACTATATCCCTGTATGAGAGTCATGTCTTGCTGGTAGGTCATACAGACTAGTGTTACAATGGTCTTGTGGTAGTGCCTACTAGTATGCTTGTATTTTGCTTTCAAATTGAGTACAGGGTCTATCAATCAAAGTGCTGGAGGCACCTTCCAGCAGTTAAGGGGTTAGTAGGTCTCACAGGAGTCAGGCTGTGTTGCAGATTCTGGCTGCTGCATTTATCTTCACTGTCTCCTGTAGTGAGTGTGTATGGATACTGACACCTACGACTATATTTCATATGTATTACTATATATTTATATATATGTATGTGTACATTTACATACCTTCTTATGTGTACATTACCTTACATTATTATGTACAAGCGAACAATTAGTAGGACTGTTTCTGTTAACACTGAACTAGTGTGGGAATCCAGTAATTCGGCCATTAAAGCCCTACCTGAAATGCATTGGGTAGTACACCTCTTATATTGCCTTTATATTGATTCCTACTATTACATGTTATATTTATTTTAGCACTATGCTTTTGCATGGCAGTCATGGCTTAGTGGTAGGTCATACAGACTAATGTTATCAAGGTCCTGGGTTCGAGACTGGCAGTGGGAACTTATTTTTCTTTTCAGACTTTCAAAATGAGTACAGTACCTGTCAATCAAAGTGCCATAAAGGCACTTTTAAGCACTTAAAACCAGGTCTGCGCTCGTTTGCGTGGAGCTCACGCATGCGCACTGGCGGTGAGCTCTGCGCACACAAGCGCACACCAGCTATTTTCTTTGAAAGAAAAGAAAAAGGGGTGACAGGAAAGTGGTGAAAAAGGGGTCACAAAGAGGGTAAGACAGTAGGGAAACAAGTGTGGGATTTGCAGGAGGGATGTAGGTAAGGCCCATAGATGCCCATGTCTTTGGCAGCAACAGCTGTGCATTTCCATGTATTTTGGTGAGACATTTGAAACCTTTTACCCCTGAGAGAGGTGTCAGGACAACATTAATGATTGTTGTAGAGCCAATTGTAATTAACTGTTTCAATGTCAAGCGGACATGTGTGCAACATGGACAGCTATGTATGGGGCGTAATTTTTTTGTGGGTACAGAGTGCCCTTTTTTTTTTTCAGGTGAGAGTGGTATGTCAGGTGAAGGAAGTTGGTATAGCTGGGGAGGTAGGTTGGGTAGGTTAACAGACAAGACAGACAAGACGCATACATTGGCGGTGTATGACACACGTGGGAGGGTTACACAATTGACGGGGACGGAGGTTGGGATATCCAAGACACATGAGCCCACAGATGGCAACAATGGAACTGATATCCCCACCCATAGGCAGTTGCCACTGTTCCTTCACAGCCCAGGATGGGGCTGTGCTGGGGGCTGTGTAGGTGGGGCAACGGCCAGGGCCATTAGCTGTGCCACACGAGCCTCGAGCTGGCGTAGGGGCCCAAGAACAGAGTCTTGGATCTCCCTTCGCACCACAGACAGGACACCTTGGAGGGTGAGTGGACGAACTCCTCCGGCCACACTTGCAGATGGGGGACGGGCCCCATCCCCTGCAGCGCTTCCACCCGAAGGTGGCACAGGGCCACCCGAGGAGGGTCCAGCCTGGGCACTAGTGCCAGGTGCAGTCGCCAGCTGAGGTGGGAGCGGTGGGTCCGCTGGGACCTGCCTTCCCAAGTGTTCCAAGTTTGTGAGTAGTTATGTTAGTTTGGGTTAGTGGCATTTTATTCCATTCAGATTAGTTGTAACAGCATGCATTGGTATTTCCATTAAACAAACACCCAGATATTAACACCATTGAACAAGGGGCATATCAATATCACATGCATTATTTGAACGGAAATACACAGTCAAACAACATGCAGGGTTGATTAATGGCAACAGGCCATCAGATTTGCAGGTATGAACAGGGCACATGCACGAACAGACATGCATATATTTTTGAAACGGACAAATGTCCATGATTAATGAAATGTTCACATACCAATATTTAGTGGGTGTTGTTATATGGAATTATAGGGTTGGGTGGAGATAGAAAGTGATGACACATTCATAAGTTACACATTGATATACATTTGTAATAGGTACACAATTAAGTTGAGGCTGATGTTTCAAAATATTTTTTATTTGACTGTCATGCTACACCTGTTACGAATACATCACTATCCTACTTATTTTGAAATTGATCAGATACATTATCCTGCTACACTTTGATGACAGGACAGGGGACAACTATGGCTGTTTAGTCTGTCAGATAATCATTCATTCTATCTGCAAATTGTTTACTGTTATCACCATATACAGAATTTGGCCTAGACATTCCAGATTCTGACACACTGAAATCAGTTTGGGATGTTAATTTGTACTTCCCACATGCATTTAGTTCTGTAGAAACACACTGGGGCTAATATATTCAGGGGTTATTACTCCTTTATTTATTCATACATGACCCTTTCTGTCACTCTCACACATCCTGCAACATCACAGTTCAGGTTGGTACTTCTAGGCTTTGTTCACATATTAGACTGGTGGTGATTCAAACACTTTCCAACAGCCTCACTTCTGTCATGATTCAGCATTTCAACAGGGGATATATCTCACATGTGACTACCTCAGATTCTGAAGCTGTACTCTTGAGACTACTGCAGGTTACACTATATTTAATTAATGGTGGGACATCTGTATTACAGCACTGTTTATTTCTATCAATTATATTTCCAGTTACACTTGCATACTGATGAACTTGTTGCAGCCATACCTGCAGACTTTCAATTCTTGCTTGCACATTATATTACTTTTAATCAATACACTGCAGTGTTCTGATACATGCTACAGTATAATATTTATTTACAAGTACTGGGTGGGGTTACTAACCTGCATGGTGGCGCAGCCGCGCCAGCCTACAGGCATGCATCTCACGGTTCGCAGAGCGGACACCTGCAGCTGTAATATGAAAGAAGTAATATTGGACTACACATCTCCATGGTATCAGCCAGTTGAAATCCTTACATACATAAGTAAAATGTAACTTACTCAGTAGTGGGGCGTTGGGCATATCCCAGGCCTCCTGGATCCATTCGGTCAACTGGTCTTGCTTACGTCGCTTCAGGTCCACATGGTGGTGACGGACCTGCTCACCAGTGCGTGGAATGCCAGTAGCACTGGTCAGATCATGAGCCAACTGGTCCCATGCCTCCGCCCTATACGCTCCCCATGAGACCTGGCCCTGCATGAGTTGGGCCTCGTGATGATGGACAAGGAGCCAGACCATGTATCTGGACTCCTCAACGCCCCAACGCTGTGCTCAAAAGCAACGTCCCTCACCTACTCCACTCATTCTGACTGCAGGTCTGTTCTACAATCGGTTATACTGTGTATTCCCGCCTATGGGGCTTATATATGCCGCTTTTCCCACACATTTCTCTGATTGGCCATTTTGGAATTGTATCTACTTCACTGAAAATGCTTTATCATGCTCCATTCTGGATTTTATCCCATATATATGCTATTTCTGCATTTCTAGGTATTGCTGTCATGGCTTAGTGGTTTAGTACCTTGACTCTAGTGCATGGTATCCTGGGTTCGAATCTGACCACTGATTTTTAATTTTCCTGACAGAAATGAGTTGAGGACCTTTCAATCAAACATGCCATAAGCACTTTTAAGCACTTAAAAGCAGGTCTGCGCTCGTTTGCTAATGCATGCGCACTGCCAGTTAGCTTGTGGGAGCGGCGCGCAAACGGTGTGCGCTGGGTTAAACCTTAATTGGCTAGTGACACACATGTTAAGCTAAGCACAGCTAGTTGCAAACAGTTTCAGCCTGTTAAACCAGTGCTTAGCAATGGGCATACAGTTTGCAGCTTTTTAAACACTACGCAGCTATGGGCACTCTGTCTCACAGCAGCTTAGCTATCAGTACATTTCTGATTATTTTTATTATTGTGTTACTTCAATATATATGCTCCATTTCATTCCATTTTACAAAAGGGTATACTTTTACATTTGTACAATACTGTCAGGGGCTTTTTTAGTGCTTATTTACAAAAAAAAAAGTTGTTGTGTAGGCTTGAACCCTGCCTGCCTACTCTTAAGCCAGCAACTCTACCGCTAAGCTATTTCTTCTTGGCTTACTTTGCATATTTAGTTCTCATATCCTTTTCCACTGATTGCTAACTGCAGTTGTGCTAGTAGCACACCCGCGCACATGAGTGCACACAGTAGCACACATTTACGGGGGTTAAAAAAAATAAAACAGTTTTTATTTTCATTTTATAGCCTCTGTTCACTTTGTACACTGATGGTCTGTGGGGGAATGTGTTGTGTAGTGTGTTTATTTACATTTCCATGGCCTCTCTCATGGCTGTTTACTTTCAGCCATTCTACACTTACGGGGCGTGTCCGCATGCAGGGCTTAGCCTACGGACACGCCCCCTACTCTCTTACATGGACCGTGTAAGAGTTACACAGTGTGATTCAGCATGCCTCATGCACCTCATGCATATGCATGACATGCTGACATCACACCGTTTAACTGCAGCCTCTGTGTAAGAGTTATAACTCTTACACGGAGGCTTCCTGAATCTGGCCCTATGTCTAAATTCTTCCATTTTCTTTTTTCCTTCTTTTAAAATGTTCCTTGTTTTAACTCTCCTACCAATGGATTTTACGTTTCACTATGGGTCAGTCAATTTCTTGACTTCCTTCTATACAAACTTTTTTAAAATTCTCAGTAAATTCACCATCTCTACTTCCCCTCCCTCTAACTGTTGTAACTCTAACTCTTGCACATTTTGAGATATTTCTTGCTCCATGACATTTCTATCTCGGTTATGCCAATATTTTATTGTTCTCCATGTTCCTCTTCTAAATTTACTCGAAGATTCAAGAAACTCCAAGTAGGGTTCATGTAGAGCCAGACAGAGTGTTTCCATGTACACAAAGATGTGCCTGTGGTAGTGCCGTGCAATGCATATTAATGAAGCACTGTGCACTTAAACAAGACTTTGCGGCATGCAACTGTGGTTTTTGGCCATAAAACCTCTTTAGGAATGCAGATAGTATTTCCGTGTAAGGTTGCTGTCTGCTAAATCTTGATTGTACTCAATGACTGAGTGACAACACAATTGCTTTCCCTTGTTTGAAATTTGGCAGGGTCCCAAACACATTTAAATTGACAAAAATCATACAAGGGACCCTGACATAGATTTGTCATTCTGCAGTTATAAATTTCATATATATTTTATTGTGTATTATTTCTCTCTTTTTATTTTTTTTACGTTTGTACAATGCTTGGCTTGTTTGCATATTCTGCATTTTTATTCTTTTGTTTTTCACATGCTTGCGTAATGCTTAGCTCATTTACGAGACTGGACCACCGATGTATCAGACATGACCCAGACAGCCAAAACTAGAAACCGGATGCATTCAATTAATACCACTGGGCATTGCCCAAACCCAGTAAGTGAGGCTGTGCTGACCTAACACAGTCAAGTTAACAAGAAACACTAATATAAGTCATGTTGTGTAACTAAACCTCTGGCAATAGGTGGTAAATCTAGGTCTGGAGTGCAAATGGTTCTGGGTTTTAGTAAAGGGTGAGCATATTTGTCTTTTACTGTGTCGACATTGCAGATTATACAAATGAAGTGCAACACAGACAAGTGTTTACTCAACTTTCTTGTGGCAAGAGCTGGAACTTTAGAGCTACTGTACACATGGTCCGGATTTGAAAACCACATATTCCCTACACTTTTAATGTTGTTCCACATCACGTCACACTTACTCTCACTCATAACACCTGACATAGTATAGCTGATATTAATATTTACACATACGAGGGTTGAGACATGAATATTGTATCAGTTATTAACCTATTCATTTATATGGGTATTGTGCGTATATTATCAAAAGTATGACTGTGGGTATAATGTGTAGCATGTTCTATGTTCATGCAAGTACAATTCTGCAATGCCATTTGAATAACAAGAGTTACACACCAATGCGACACATATCCCATGCACTGATGAGCAATGTTATCATCATTATGATGACCTCTGTAGGAGGAAGAGGGATACCCTGATCAGTGAATCAGTGAATCAGGGAATGTAGAGCCGGGAACACTCCACAGATATGTAGCTATAAAATGCATTGGCCAGTAGTACAAGTTATAGCTTAATATAGTCAAGACCGGTAACACAATGGCATTCTGTTTTGTTTTTCTTTTTCCACAGCTGCTGAAGAAAGGGCCTCGAATGTGAGGTCTTATGGAAAATGTCTGGCAAGGATGAGAGAAGCATGTGGTATGTATGTATTTAAAAAGTACTGTCATTGTAGATTTAACTGTTAAAGATGGATTACTTGTTATTTCAGACAACTGTATGTAATTGAGCATGCATATCTCAACTGTAAAAGTAAGTATGCATGCTTTATTCTGTAGCATAAAGCAACAATTTCACATTCTCAAATAAAAGTGAGCATGTATGTATGAAGTGTAAAAGGAAAGTATGCATGCATCAGTCTGTAGTCCAAAAGAAAAGTACAGTATTATAGTACTCAACAGTTGTGGGCTCAAAGACCACACTTCCCAAATATACAATAGTGTGGACAATAGTGTTACATTTTCATCATTATGTACGCAATACTGTTAGCTATTCAGCATTATAGCAAGTTACTTTCAGACCTCAATATCTCTGGCATGAATGGCCTGCTGCCAAGTGTAATCGTGCATATGTGGATGATTGCTGGCTGCAATCTGATGAGTACTACAGTGTCCATCTGTTAGTAACTGGGTAGTCTTCAAAGTAATAAAGAAATTTCTCAGAAGTTGGTAATGTTAAAAGTAAAACGTAACAAAATAGAGTGAAATAATTCTAGAAAGCTTTTGTATATCAGTTATGATGTTAGTAATGCTTTCCTGTTTTTTCTCTCACTCTACCCCTTTTCTTCTTTTTATTGCTTAATTTGTTTTGTTTTGTTGTTATTATGTATAATTTTGTATTTCTTTGTTTTAATTTATTACTCCTAATTTTGTTTGTATTTGTTGTTATATAAATTTGTTTTTGTCATAATTATGTTTAATTTTTTTGTTTTTCTTTGTTCATCTATTTATTTTTATGTGCCTAATTTTTTTATATTTTCATTTTTTTGTTTTTATTTTTTTTTATTTTATAATTGTATGTTAATATTTTTTAATTACTACAGCACAGCAGGGTAGGCAGGACCCACATGATTCTCCTACTTTAATTCCACCAGCTACAGTACTGAGGTCCAGCACATCTGGGTTACAGCCTGGCAGCACCCCCTCTGCTCCCCTTGCACTACCTGGGTCCTCAGGTAGTTCTGCTCCAGAGGATAGGCCCATGGTCCCCTCTGGGAGCAGTGGTGGAGGGGGTGCATTTATCACCCAGAAAGAGTTGACAGGTATGTCACTTAGCATTGTGCACCACAGTGGACACATGGGTACTCTAGATGGAGCACCTGCTCTCGGTCCTGGTACAGAGTACCCATCTTAGATGCACACATCAGGCACTGCAGCTGCCGACACAGTGAGGGAAAGGTAGTGACAGTCCACTGGGTGAGGACTCGATTCCCACTATCACCTGTCCTTACATCCATGAGACCTTGATTTCTCCACCCTCTCCCCAACCATGATGTTTATCCCCTCTTGTGTCCTTCACCATCCCTGTATCTTTCCTTTTATGTCCTGTCTGTCAGCAATTGCTTCCTCACCTTGCCAATCTGCCTGCCCCAAACATGCCCATGTCCCTTCTGCAACATTCCTCTCTCACCAAAAGAAGGGCACCTGTTCCAAAAAGAAAGTCATCCCATACACAGCTGTCCATTTCATGCACATCTACTTGATACACTTGATTCAGTCCAATAATTATGTTGTTGTCACCTCTGTCTCTGGAGGTGACAGTCCAAATTCAGCTATTATTGTATACATTTGATCAGGTTTTACTGTTGAAGAAATGGATAGCAATGGTTCTTTCCTACACCCTTCTTGCACATTCCTGCCATCCTTTCACTTTGTTTTTTCCCTCTGTTTGTTCCCCATTTCACCACTTTCCTATTTTCCCCATTTATTTTCTTTAAAGAATCAGTGCACAATGGTGCACAATGTGCAACATCATTAAACAATGGTAAAAGGCAGTAGTATCATATGCACTTGTAAAATTCATCCCTACACCCCATTTTGAATCCAGTGTCATCTGCCTTCAACAACAGTGCATTAACACGTCCAGAGTCAGTTCATTAGCAGGTGCATTTTATACAATCAATATTAACTGTCACATTTTATGTTTACACTTACCCTTTGTACTCCCCAGTGCTTGTTCCTTATATCACCAAGGTCATATTTTCAACATTAACTGTGTAAGAAGCATCACTTTACTATAGACATCAACATTCTATAGAGCCTTAGTGCATAATCCCCATTTATTTTTATAAAGCATGTGTGTGCCATACTGTGAATTGCACAGCCTCTCCAAGCAAAGCAAATAAAAATGTTAATAAATAACAGAAATGAGAAAAGTAGTGAATAATACTAGCTACAGCTTTATTTGTAACCAGTTCTGTGTGGCCAAAAAAAGGAACATCACTGCCTGAAGTTAATTACTACCTGCATCCAAAACTTCTATTAAGTAACAGGTGTATGCAACAGCAATGAAGTCTGCAAATTTCTATTCAGTGTGTACAGTACACCTACTACTCCACTGACTCTGTAGCACTATCTGTTAATGCATTGATCCAACCTTGTTTTGATTCAGATGGTACTGGGCTCAAATACAGATGTATGTAACAGTTTCACATACTTTTAAGTGTAAATAAAAATATTATAAATTAGGATACTTATGAATTTGTGTCATCATTTTCGTGGAACATGGTAGATCATATACACAGGTTTATATAATAGCTCTAACTGCTTTTGCCATAGCCGGGTGTTGTTGTGCACCATCATGCACCATTACACATAGATTCTCTAAAGAAGAAATGGGGAAGACAGAAAAGTGGTGAAATGGGGAGCAAGCAGGGGGGAAAACAAAGTGAAAGGAGGGCAGGAATGTGCAGGAAGTGTGTAGGAAAGAACCATAGCCATCCATTTCTGCAACAGAAAAGCATGATAGTATATGAAGAATATTAGCTGAATTTAGACTGTCACCTCCAGAGAGAGAGGTGACCACAACACAATTATGTTGTACAGTCAACTGAACCAATCAAGGGTGTCATGAAGACATGTCTGTGAAATGGAGAGCTATATATGGCACAATAAGTTTTGGGGACAGGTGCCCTTTTTTTTCTTTTTAGCAGAGAGAGAGGAATGGGCAGCCATGGTGGTGCAGTGGTTAGCATTGTCGCCTCACCGCAAGAGGTTCTCTGGTTTGATCCTCAGCTGGGGTGCCTTCTGTGTGGAGTCTGCATGTCCTCCCTGTGGTCGTGTGGGTTTCCTCCGGGTGCTCCGGTTTCCTCCCACATCCCAAAGACATGCTGTAGGTGGACTGGACACTCCAAATTGGCCCTAGGTGTGAGAGTGTGCATGTGTGTGCCTTCCGTGGAAGGTTGGGTGCCGGGTTGGCAACTCGACACTGTAAAACTCCACTGCCAATCATGAGCGGACAGGTGATCTGCTGTGGCGACCCCTAACCCGGAAAAGCTGAAAGAAGAAGAAGAAGCAGAGAGAGAGGAATGTTGGGCAGAGACCTAGGTATGTGTAGGTAAGGTAAGTTGAGTAGGTGAGGAAGAAATGGCAGACAGACAGGACATACAAGATGAGACACAGGGATAGTGAAAGACACAAGAGGGGGTGAACACCATGGCTGAGGAAGGTGGGACATCAAGAGCCTATGGACATTAAGTTTGGAGACAGTGAGAATCAAGTCCTCGCCCAGTGGACTGTGATCACTGTCACCTCACTGCACAGATTGTTACAGTGTGTGACATCTACATCTCATTGTTTTATTTTGGACAACTATGGAGAGCAGTGTCTTGCAGGTGATAAAATCACCACTTCTTCCACTGCTCCTGTATAGAACCACTGGCCTTTCCTGCAGGGTAGAACTACCTGAGGGCCCAGGTAGTGCAGGGTAGCAGAGGGAGTGTTACCAGATTGTGTCCCTGACGTATTGGAAAGTGGTGCCATAGCCGATGGAGTGGGGGCAGGTGGCTTCCATGGGACAGGCCTACTCCACTGTGCTGTGGAAAAAAGGGGAAAAAAGAACATAAGGAGTGGGGAGATAGGAAAAAATGGAGAACATCAGCAACATCAAGATGCACACTATAGTACAGATTTCAGCCAGCAATCCTTGATGCATGCATACATTGCCCATATGCAGGCTCCAGTTCTACTAATTACATTTTCCAGCAGGTCATTTCTGCCACTGCTAGAGAGGTCTACAGTTACAGTGCAATAATGAAAATATAACAGTACTTGTGCATTTGGTAATTGTGGTGTTTGAACCCACAACTGCTGACTACTATCTACTACCGTACTGTTCTGTGTTAACACTGAGTACTGCATGCATACTTTCCTTTTACAGTTGCAAAATGTATGCTCTATTTTATACTACTGTATTCATAGGCCTCAAATTCTTACAGCAATAAATGTGAACAAAGTCAAATGTAATAGGGGGCAAAGTTCCAAAAATAGGGATGACTCTTATATGCTTGCTCTTACAAACTTAGTAAGGTGATACAGTAACAAATTTTGCACTTGCATGACTTTTCTGAAGGGTCTGAGGTCTGAATCTCACATGTCTGACATGATTTAGTGATGTCAGCCCTCAACCCTTTTGCAATTATTTGACAGAAAACCACAATTATATCTGTAACTATACAAAGACTGAACATTCTGTGGAAATCTGTACCATTGACAAGTGTTAATGCATTACATACCAGCTAAGACCATAGCTCACAACCTCTTACAGACAAAAATGTGGACCAGTCAATAAATACTGGGGATACAAAGGCACACAAATAGCAACACATTTTACATACTCTTCTATAAACCTAGAAAAGTGATGCAATAACAATTTATTTATTTATTTACATTTGTTGACCGGGCTAGTCAAACTGGATATATGCCCATTTTCAGTAGAGGCCCGAGGAGAAAAGCTCCAAGACGTATGCAAAATTTCAAAGAGAAAATAGAAAAATAGAAAAAAGAAAATACAAAAAAAAAGAAAATACAAAAAGGAAAATAAAAAACTATAATTTTTTTTTTTTTTTTTTTTTTTTTTTTTTAGTAATAGCAATAGGTAACATTCTTATAACAATATAAATTTGAAATAGACATTCTGATAAACAATATAATGTTTAATATTATACTGTGTTTGGCAAGGACTGGAAGGAGATAGGGTAAAGCTTCCAGATTAGATGTAGTATACATACATAAAGATGAAAGAAAAAAATGTAATTGTCTGCCAAATCTTAGCCAAAGCATTGAACAATGCTTGAACATAACAAGCTTTGCATTAGCACAGATGTTCTGAAAGATATGAAATATGTGACACAGTCTTCAATGCTTTGGTTAAGATTTGCCAGACAAGCACAATTTATGAGAAGCAACAGTCTGAACATTCTGCAAAATCCATACACCTGGCAGGTATTACAAAGCAGTCTTTAACTTTTATATTACAATAACAGTGCTGTAGTGATGCATACATACCACTGCTGCTTACATCCATGCCAATTTACTTTCATGGGCTCTAACATTCAGCTCATAATCTGCCTCAGCTGTGGAAAAAAAACAGAACATAACAGAATACCATTATGAATACCAAGCTTGACTACATGCAGCTTTAAACTATTACAAGTAATGTCTGAAAGTCATACTTATAGATCAGTGGGGTGCCACCAGTCAGATATTCTTTGATCCAAAGGTTGAGAACATCCCCCTTCCTCAACCTGAGGTCTCGGTAGTGGTTTCTACACTGTTTACCAGTGCTGGGGATACCGGTAGCACTGGTCAGTGCCTGGGGCAAACTATTCCATACGTCTGTCCTTAACTGTGAGTCATGATAGTGCCTCTGCAGGAGCTAAGGCCCACGGTCATTCACTAGAAGTCCAACAAACACTTTGGACTCTGGTGAAACCTTTTCACCCTAAATCTCATATCTCTCCAGAAATGCCTTCTATGTCTGTCACAGAGCAAGACAAATGTAGAATGATATTTTCCTGACAAGTGCATGTAATCATGTTTATTCAGAGGGCGCACTTTTTTATTTGGCAACATTTGAAAAAGATGTTTGTTGCTTTCCATCATGCAAACAGGGTGCAAAGGGTGCAATGTGTTTGTACAATGGTAAGTGATGCAGAGTTTAGTAACTAATACAATTTCTATGTTACTTGGGATACAGGCAGTTCTGTAACTGTGTTGGCCCAATGGGAAGTGTATCCCAAGCCACATAGCAGTAATATAGTTGCCTGAACATAACACAAACTATACCCACACTCATACTTTTGCTATTACCTAGACAATACATAGATTAATAAATAGTTTCACCATCTACACTAGGTCAACTGCTATAAGTGAGCGTGACTATAATGTGAAATGAAACAACATTAAAATTGAATGGCAAACATCATATTTGAACTGTGGACCATATGGATATTAGTCCTGCACTGACAGCTATTGCCACAGGAAAGCTGGGAAATCACTTCTGTATGTGTTCGTTCATTGCTAAATACTGCAATGATACAACAGTAAAACAAAGACTGAAAACCTTGTACTCGAACGCAGGACCATCTAGACTTCAGAGATAGACTTAACACCTGCTGCCACAGAGAAAGTTATGTAACATCCCTTAAGTTAGTATACATTGTTAAGTTTTCGCTGTTAACTGCAAAGCAATGGCACGTAGGAGGTTTGCGTGATGCACAGTTACATTAATAGAAATCAGAGAGCATTCCATTTCTATTTTTGGTTGTCTGGGTCTTGTCTGCTACCTGGGTGGTCCAGTCATCCATTTTGCACAATGCCACTCTACAGACAAAACTGATTAGCATAGCCAAACCTGTTTGTGCTAAGCCGCCCATCACACAAACAATATTTCTTTATATCTTCATCATGTAAAGATATTCCATTATAAATATATAATTCTAAACTGAGGCAATGCACAGATCACCAGTACTTTGGAGAGTTATGAATGTGTGAATCTTGCATGGCTGAAGACTATTACTTTCTAATGGACACATACAAGTGAAATAACTGTCTGCTGTCACATGGTACTTGACTTTCTGTACACATCTCCCACCTTTCACCTGCTCACTATACTGAGTGATGGTATACAAGTACATGCTATAATAGTATTATACATTACAGTACAAGTTCAGGACTTAGTTTGTAAACGCTGTGTCTGTACTCCACAGTTTGTGAAAGCCTTAGGAAAAAACAAAACGGAGTCTGCATGGATGCTTTATATCTTGTTGAACAGCCTCACAAGATTGGTCGATTAGCATGCAATTCACCTGCATCTGCAGTAATTAGCATCTCTGGAGCACAGACTAAGACAGATGCAATCAATGAATAATGTACTCCATTATAAAATGTCAAATGTGTAGCTAGCCATACTGATGTTGAGGAAAGTTAGTACATTGTTTAACTCACTAAGACAACCGTATTTCTTCACAGTAAATCTCCACAGAGGAGTATTGCACTCCATCAGGTGTGTTCCCGTTTTGTTACCTACATAATGCATATGCTGGAATGTAGTTAAGAATAAATATGAAGTAATGGCTTTCACACTTTGTATGCATTACTTAGAAGTGTACTGATGGCATGGCCTTGGTTGTCAAGCCATTTCACAGGTACACAGCACTGAGAATGCCTGATAGGGGAATGTTGTGTTATAAATATGTACTCATTTTACTCAGACAAGTCCTCTGACAGCACTTTTAGCATTTCAAAGATGTTATGATAGCACAATGGCTCCTTAGCCTGTCATTTTGTTTGGGTGGGGGGGTGGAACAATGATAGGCCTGCATTTGCAGTGGCACATGATCATCAAGTCACAGGTGGAGGCCCTGATGTAGACCCCACTCTCACTGCCACTGAGGTATTCCTGGTGTACATTGCCACCCAGGACAGCTCCCAGAAAACCATGGCACATTATGTTATAGATGTGGGCACAACTCCTGCATCCCAAGAGGAGCTTCCAGGTATGTTTCTTTAGATGATAATTAGAATACAGTGGCATAGTGCACTAACTACAATAACGTATATGTCTGTGTCAGTTGTTTATTCAGTGGGTGGATATAGGATTGCTACAGTTTTAAGCTTGATTTAAAGTTGTTAGACACATTCTTGTTGACATTTGAAGTAATGCAGATGTTAAGGTGTAAATTTATTACCCCCTGTATTACTGTTAAATGTGATGACATTTCCATTGCCTCTTGCTTAACTTAATTCAGAACCATCAGGAATACAGAGAAACAGGCTTCCTGCAGATGTTAAGCCTAATACATGTATGTCAGTACTGTAGGTAAATTTCAAGATCTATCATAATGTATCCTGTCAGGCCTGTTGTACGAGTTGCTGTACTGCCTGTAATAGTGACAGCAGTGTACTTCTTTTAGCATATATTGCAGCATAGTAGTGCAGGTGTTAATGTACTCCTGTGTTTCTCCCTTTTTATCACAGGTGAGTGTGACAGGGGGAGTGTGGTCACTCTGACACCTGATGACAGTGTCTCAATAAATACTGATGATGATGGTGGCCAAACTGAGGCACAGTTGGGGTGGTGCAGAGGTTGAATCTGGCACAGAGGTTGACATCCAGTGACCCTATTCATTTTCCCCAGACCCAGCCAGTAGGCCTACACCTACACAGTCCACTGAAGCCAGTGATATTGGACAGGTTGAGGACATGGACATTGATCAGGGGAGTGTGGCTAAAGCAGATTCAGTGGCTGTTGAATCTGTCCATAGCCAAAGTGTTGGTGAAGTGTCATGAAGCAGGGTCGAGGGGGGTGCTCAGAAGAAGCCTGCTGTCCCTCCTTCACCTGGTATGTGTGTCTCTTTCCGTGTAACTCAGTGGATGTTTAGAGCCATCATGGAGGTACAAGCATGCTCTGAAAGGTGCTCCAGACAAATACTCAGGGTTCTAGATGTGGTGCAGTCTGACATCTGTGACTGCTTCCACCATGTAGCCAATTCAGTAGAGCTGTTGAATGACACATTGGAACATGGAGTGTCTCTGATGGAATGAGGGGTTTATATCATAGACCGTGCAGTGTCTGTGATAACATGTCTGCTGGAAGGGAGACATCGTCCATTTATCTGCTTCTAGACAACATGACTGTGTAGATTCATGCTCCCATAGTGGCAGTACTTCCCCTGTTTCATAGGGAGTATGCTGTCCACACCCAGACATGACAAGCCATGGGGTCATGGTCCTAGGCATTCCTGTGAAGGCAGCAAGTCCAGCAGACAACCGTCACATTCAGGTAGTAGCACTGCATATGACCTCGGGCATGGAGGTGGCAGTGCATCTAATGGCAGAGCCAGGTTTCATGGTCAAGGTGACAGTGATGAGCTGACACTTCTACCATGTACAGCTCACACCTGTCCAACATACCAATACGTTGAGCTAGCATTGAGCTTGGCTGTATTCATGCACACCGTCACACCTCACTTTCACATGGAGGACCCCTACAGACACAAAAATGTTTGCATTCACAAAGGGTACCAGCAACATTCACAACCTGGGATCTTTTGGATAGGCTCTCACAGCTGGGTCTATCTGTAAGGTATTGTTGGGAATTTTGAATTTCTTCTACAAGCCAAAGCAAATTTCCCCTGGAGAAGTACCCAGAAATCGGCTCATTTTGTTGGTGAGGTAGTACAACTAGGCCTGACAGCGAAGTTGACCAACTTGTGGTTATATTTAACCTCGGATGAGGAGAGGCAGGGTGGTGTACAGACAGGGCATAGGTTGGTAAGGGAGATGATAAACATGTTAGAGCCTTTAGTATGTAGTTTTATAGTTTGTTCCCATGCAAAAGCATTAGCAAAGCTTAGGAAATGCAAAGCATAACTCTTTCTAGAGGTTTAAGTGCACAATCAATGCATATGTAATTGAAGTCCCGCAGCAAGGGAGTATTTTGCTTGTTATTTAATGCCTTAAGGCTGTTAAGGTAATTTGTATGATCTTTGAGGGACATTGATGTGGATATGAAGTTAGCAATGGAGCAATAGTTGCATTTATTTAGGGTGATTTAGATCTCCAGGAGCTCCATGTTAGGGTCATGGGTGAGGCAATGGTATTTCTAATAAACTCAGATACTCCCCCACAGTTACCTAAAGGTCTAAAAGCATAGTAGACACTAAACCCTGGTACAGAGGTAGTGCTGTCATTTTACTGAAACTATGTCTCTGCAGCTACACAAATACCACTGTGTATGAGTTTCTGGAAGGCCTCACATACTGACATCTTTCTGTTTAGACTCCTAGTACTGAGTACTGCTATCATGATGCTGTCTGAATCTGAGTTTGAGTTTGTTATGCAGGAATGTCCAGAAGGTGGCGCTGCCTAAAAAGGCACTTGCTTTATATGTCGGCACCATTCTTGGTGAAAGTAAGACAATACTCAGGACCAGTGGGCTTTCCTGCCTCTAACACATACAAAGTAAGTTCCATCATGTCTCTCTGTACAACCCTCTAAGTGGAACACCTCAGGTCACTCACTCCCACATGGGTCAGCACTAGGCCACAGTCATATATGTCCAACTTAAGTATCCTTAGGACTCTTGTAACATCACAGATCCTAGCACTGGGCAAGCAGTTTTTTGTCACAGTGTTTTTTCCAGACTGGTGAGTGTGGAGTCTGTAGGCCTAACTATATGGTCACCTATGAGTAAACATTTCCTTGCATGGAAGCAGACTTTGTGGACTTATGAGCTTAAGTGTGCTTTCCTGATAACTATTGGATGAGCCGTTTAGAGGTGCAGTATGTGTGAGTGAATATGGAGTAGGGGTGGCTGTTTCCTTGTATGCTGCAGGCTGTGATACTTTAGATTGTGTTCTAGGAGTCTTGGAAAATTTTTCTTAACAGTCTCAGCATAAGATATGGCCATAGCAATGTGCTGCAATTCATGTAGTGTTGTGGAGATATGATGGAGAGTGGACTGATGCAAGGAGCTTGGCCATGTTTCTTTATCATTTATATCTTCACATGTTTTGCTACAACTGGAAGCAGCACTAAACATCTGTAAGACATGATGCAGTTGCTGCACTGTCATAAGAACACCTACATTAATCACACTGGCCACAATATGGGATGAGAGCTGGCTGATGAGCCATGTTGACACAGGGGGAGGATTGGGGTTTGCATAATACTTGCATTTTTCTGCATTTATTTAAATTGTAACATGGCCATCATTTCAGGAACTGATAAATGCAGATCTCCTGCAATCTATTTTATAATCTAAGGCTGGGGAGTATACATTCACAATCAACAAGACCAGAACTACAATAAGATCTAAATTTCTTTCTCGCTCTATGATTTTCCTGTGGAATAGGTTACCTTTATACATTTGTAAAATAAGTCATTAGTTACCATTAAAAATTTCTTTAGATTCATGGTCAGGTCATTTTGCCTTTTCACTGAACCTTGCATCTGTGTTTTAATAGGCTTTTAGGCTCCTGCGCAGATATCACAAACTATGAACTATGAACATACTGATTACCACACCTGTTTCACAATGTTTGCATTACTTATATTCTTACATACTCTTTGGTATAATATTTCCTATCCAATCCAAAGAATTAATTCTACTGTTCATATATTTTTCTCTCATTTGTATTACTCAGTAGCTACTGGCAGCATAAGTAACTGGAATCTGATTTGTGGCAACCAACAAGTCTCCACTGCAGATATTAGAAAACAGTTCACAGTTGCATTATGCCGACACAAAAAGACTCATTATTATCTTTGCAGACAAAGGTGTCACCTCTATCCCATTGCATTAAGAACAAAAACGGACTTCCACCTCAGCAGAGAGCCAATATTAAGATAAAAATAATGAACTTTACTAAAATGTTCTTCCAATTAAAATTAGAAATTTGTAAGTCCTCAGGTAAATTCAGGATAAGCACTTTCAGTATTTAAAACTTCTTCAGATCCTGTAGTAAAAAGCCTGAGTGTTACTTCTTATACTGATTTTCATCATCAAGGGAGTGCTTGAAGCCAGTAAAAATGTGAAACTTACACACACCTTTCAGGCCGTCCAATCAGGACTATTCTATCTTTTCCTATTCAGGCATCTCTTAAGTCCCGGTGGTTGATCTGCCCTCAAATTCATTATCCACTTCACTTCTTCCACTTCAGTTTTATTAAAAATGTCTCCTCTGTGCACACTTTCATACAGACGTGAAATCACCATAAATTTAAAAGAATGCCCCAGGTTACTGCGTATGTGTCCATAGAATGCATTTGTCTCCACTTTATTTTTAATATCTAATTGATGCTGGATAATTCTTTCTTTAAACATTACATAGTAGGCTGAACATGACATGCACGTAACTATGTAGACGTTTTTGCTAAAGAAATTGGCTTTCCCATAAAAAGTAAATCTTTTTTTTACTTATTGGATGCTCAAACATACTAACAGCATTAATTAGACTGCAGGCTTTATATGATCCGCATTTACGAGTGCCAATATTTGCCATATTATTAAATTCTTTTCTATTTGGTGGACCATCACCATCACATAAAAGATATTTTAAATTCTTCTTGTTCTTGAAAGAGAAAGATGGTGTTTCCCCTACTATGTGTCTTATTTTTGTATCCGAAGTTAAAATTGGCCAATATTTCTTAATAGTTTGGCATACTCCAATATTATCCGTACTGGAGGTTAATGCACATCTGAGTGAAGTGTTTTTATTTTTTTTTATCTTCCACTCACATTTGCTTCCACCCTGTTCAAATAATATGGCTGCTCTTTTCCTTTTTGAATGTCCGTAATCATGTTGGTATCCCAGCCCATCCCCCTCTTATCATAGCCTCTTGCCAGGAAGTTACTTGTCATATGCTTCTGTTCCTCCAGGAACACTATCTTTTGTGCAGAGTTTCGATATAAGTATCATCTGGTTGTTCACTATATTCTGAAACACGTGCCTGGGATGCATACTTGAATAGTGTATAGTGTGGTTTCTCCACATAGACTTCCTATATATAGGTGTTTCAAGTCCTTTCAATTTATCTAATAGCAGCTTGACATCCAAAAATTCAATACATTGGTCAGACGATTTTACCTCAAATTTCAAGAAATTGGTGGTATTTGATAAATACTTCACAAAGTCATTCAATACTACTTCTTCTCCTTCCCATAACAATATGATGTCATCCACAAATCTGCTATAGAAAAGGACATGCTTCATCCACTGATTGTTCACATCCACAGTCCGTCGTCTTTTCCAAGCCTTTTTTTCTGGTTGCGATTTACACACTTGACAGCTATGCAGACAGGGGAAGAGTCCAAGCAAGACATTTCATGGTTCTGAAAATAAAAGTGTTTGGTCCCACAGGTTGAAAGCAGGCAGGGCCCAAGGTACACTTAAACCACCAGTGCCCACAGCCTAATTAAAGGACTAAGGAAAAGGCAAAGTAGAAATAAATAGTCTGATATTTTAAACTTCTTTTTAGTTCACACAGGTGTTGTGTGGTGGCCATTGGCTGCTGTAAATGCTCTAACTTAACAGCTGAGAGGGGGTATTTAATCAAAGCTTGTTAAGCACCTTTCTGATGTCAGAACCGTGCACCCTGACTTTATAATATAAATGCATTGCTCCATACACTGCAAGTGTTTTGTAATGTTTCTAACTTGGACAATAATTTTCCCTTTTGTTTTTTCATAGTAATTGCAATATAATTAAAAATTGATAATGAATCATAAACAATTTTATGCATTTTGTAATACAGCAGTTGTATTTTTTATCTACCTGGGCTATACTGGGACTCCTACCCTTTTTTACAGGTCTTTATAATGGCTTTGCTTAGTATGATGGTTACTGATGCTGTCTCAATTCCTGTACATAGCCTATATGTTGTTGGAAGACAAGTTATTGGTCAATATATCATAAGATTGTTTACAAGCTTGGAAGACAGGTTATTGGTAGATAGGATTTATTTACAAGTTCACTTTTAAGTATCAGTATCGTTTCTCCATTGTTATCCAGTCTGCTATCATTTCAGGATGAGCATACAAGTAGATTTTCTCAAGGTTAAATTGTGTGACTGGTGCCATGCATAGATGGATAAAGCCCCGACTAGAGCCAGGTGACCCAGGTTAAATCAGTGGCTATGTTGTCTGAGGCACTAGCAGGGAGGGAGGGATGGGCATGCCCATCCTGGTGTGGAGGGTGGTCATCAATAACACTTCCTGTGGGTAGGCACATCCTGGTATGGAGGGTGGGCATCAATAATGCTCCTTGAGGGATGGCATGGTCCAAAGAGAGAAGTAGTCCTCAGATACTGTATTGAAGAATGCAAAGGAGGGAGGCAGAGAGAACAGGTAGGTCATAATTAAAAAATCCCCAGGCTGATGGTTGATTGCTGTGTCACCCCAGGATGCCCTTAAGATCTGTGTTGGCCTCAACCTATACTGGAGCATGTCCAGGAAAGATGGGACATGCTGGCAGTTCTGGCAATGGAAATGGGGCGCTGGGGTTAAAGTGCCATAGGAAGAAGCAGGGGGGAGGATATTAAACTATAGGGTGAAGTACCCTTCTTAACCCTATCTCTCTTTCTCTCAGCCTCTCTATTTCAGTGACGTTTGCCTAATTCAATTTCATATCCCCAGTATTTGAATTTTTTATTTCTTCTTTTACATCTGTTATTCATTCGCCACCCTTTTTGTGTTCAACAGGATCTTTGTACTTATTCTTTTCCAGAATTTAATAATTCCCTAGTTTGGTGGTCTCCTAATTGTTGATGTTTTCCTTCCAAGCTTCCTGTAGAATGTCTTTGGTCATCCCTAAACTGCTTTTTTTTGTACTCCTTTTTTATTCCACTTGCCCCTTCCCTTGATAGTAAGACTGTATGACCCTTATTTCGTAAATTTCTTAAACTAACAATGCTTCCCAGAATAATTTGAATTCCATCACATCTGCAAGATGCAGGTTAAAATCATGGTTAACAAAATTTCAAAAGTGGATGGAAGACATCTTGTGGGACATTGAAGTTTTGATAATAAGTACATGGAAAATGAATTTGTAATTAGATATCTTTAATTTACCAAATCTGTGTATCTCTGCCCAACTTATCTACAGTATGATTGGGGCTCTTTCAATATGCATGGTAGCAGAAGTTATGTTTATGTGTACAAGACACACATATGACTCAGGGATCACAATGGAAATGAGACATGAAGTACTGGAAGACAGCAGCCAAATAAGACAGATGTGAACACAGAGTAAGGTATGTTAGCAAGGAAATGAAATCCGCCAGATGTCCATATTGACACCAACCATATTTTATGAGCTTTATGGCTGGATAGGGGTCCTTTTCTGCTGGCAGGATATTTTTTTTCCCTTCTAAACATGTTACACACCTGTTTAAGCCTGCCTTTCAACATTATTGTAAACAACTTAATGCAATGTTCTGGCTATAATTACCATTATCTAATACAGGCTATAAATACAGGTCTCAGTTCTGCACCCAAGATTATTCCCATCAGAAAGTCATATCCACTGATGGGTTACATAGGGTTTTAGTGCCAGCAATGTATAAAGATTACCATCATTGGCAAGATTGACAAGAAGCCCTCACCAAGCAATGGGGACGTTTGCTGCCTGAATGGACAAAGATTGTTGATTAACCTCCTCTGGTTTTTGCTTAATTAAAGTTATTGCAAAAAAGGGGCAACTTCCACCTATCAAAATCAAACAACAGTTTATGTGTAGCTCAGATCTTCATTGCATTTGCAGATAATGTTCTGTGCTCAGTCCGTGTGGTGTTAATCTTTGCTCTGCTACTGAAGTACCACTGTTTAAAGTCAGCTAACAATACCTCACCTGACAGATTTTCAAATAGGTTAAGCAGGCTTCACAGGTACTTTCTGCTATCTTATTCAAGCACTGGAATTCACTTCAGTCATCTCAAAAGATGTAGATGTTTATAAGAAGAAACAGTCATATTTCGAAATTTTAATCTGCTTTTTTTAGAACCCATAATTCTTCCTGGAATTTGAAAGATATCAGTAGGACTGTCAATATAGACTCTATGAATCTGTAAGCTTAGTGACCATTGTTAAAATGCTAGCAGTGCTTGTTTCAAACACTGTCTTAATTTATACTTGTGTAAAAATGTCTGTATCACTGTCATGTCACAGTAAGTATTACTTCATGCAGGACCAGCAGATTGTGTTCTCATTTCAAAAAATGTACAAATATGTGTACAGAAAGAATCGCTATAACTGTAAGGGCGGCAGTACAGGTGGTCTCCAAAATAATCCAGAAAGCATTTGGGTGGGGAGAAAGCAAACTAATTAAACATGGGACAAGCCTGTAACAATGACACTGATTTGTGCTTTTGATGTCTGAGTCTTCTGTCTGAATTTCAGTTTTCCATGTAAAGCACAGTAGAAGACTATCCCCACTAGCCTGTTGTATATTTATAGCAAGGATGAGCCATTAAAGTTAAAAATCAGATAAGTGGATGATAAGGTTCTACTATAAGCGCTTGAGTTCCAAGTTCTTAAAGACCACTGTCTCGACACTAGGGACTCTAGCATCCTGTAGCTGGTGCTGGCAGCCAGTTGTGCTCAAACTTGAATAAACATTCTGGCAAACAACTGCTGCACCTCGCCAGAAAACATTATTCAAGTCTGAGTGAGTTAAGTGTGGTGGGTGTAAGACGTGAATGGGAGGGGTGGAAGTGTAGATTTTAGCAGCAACGGGGAGGGGAGATTTAGGTTTAGGGAGCAGAAAGGGAGATTTAGGGATAGAGAGTGGGAAGCCAACTTAGGTGTAGGGAGCAATCAAGGAGTATTGCTTTGGGGGGGGTGGAGTTTTTGGTTTAGACAGTGATCAGAGGTTTAAGGTTTAGGAAGAGAGAGTGAACTTTTGGATAAGAACAGAAGATTCTTGTTAGGAACTAAGTGGGAGTTTTAGGGTTAGAGGTAGAGCTGTGGTACAGTTATCTAGTTTCATTAGGTCAGGTGCAGGGAGTGCTAAGTAGTTAAGGTAGGTGGAGCTAGTGGGAGCTGGAGCATGTACCTGTCTGAGAAAGTGGTTCTGAGCAAGTATATCATGAGCTACCAGTATGTGAGCGCTTATACTACATCCGGAGAATGAATGTCCTTAACATTCTAGTGAAAACTTCAATACAAATGAAGCTCTTTTCCCGCATGTGCAAGCACAGGACTTTAAAAAAATGCAACAATCTTAAAATCTTGAAATAAAGATGCTCAGACATATTGTCTTTTCTCTATTCTATACCTTTATTGAAAAAGTGCTTTTGTCAAAACACATTAGATACTGAAATAATTAATTTGTAATGATGTAAGTCACCTACCCCATACTACCCAGTTTTGATGTTTGCTTTCTAAATAATGTAGTTCCATATATATATATATATATATATATATATATATATATATATATATATATATATATATATATATATATATATATACATGAGTGTCTGTAGAGCTACAATAAGAATTTAAAGAAATATTTTCCCTTTAAAGGGAATTTAACATTAATATCTAGGCAAATGCTCTGGAATTTGATTTTTTTTTTTGCTCTAACGGGGTGTTCTAGACTCTCTGTGACAAGTTGTGTTAACTGTCAATGCTTCCAAGAACAAGTTAGGTATGAAAGAGTTAAAATATGTATTCTATAAATATATAGGGGAATTTTTAATTCCCCATAAGAAAAAAAAGCTGAATCTTTAAGAAACTGGCTTATTACCTTCACTATGAACCAAGCAAGGTCATCATAGGGTCAGTTAGTTACTGTTAGAAATGTGTAGCCCACTTTGACTCAATCACAAATTTGACAAGAGGGAATATACCACTTAAGGTTAAGTGGACACAGAGGCAGACAGTACTTTTAACAAGTTGAAGATAATACTCTGTTCAGAGCCTGTCTTTCCCTCCTCAGATTTTAGCAAGACTTTTATAGCATATGATGATGTACCAGTGGTAGGCCTGCATGCAGTTATCTGACCTTTGATGGGGAAGAAACTTGAGCAAAGCAGAAACCAAGCATTCCACTAGATTGCTAAAGATTCCTTCTCAGTGTTGGAATACCTGATTTACGTACTACCTTTCAGGATAAACCCTCCTGCACCCCACTGATATGACTGAATAGACAACAGAATTAGAACACAACTCTATGCAGGTGGGTATTTTCCCTATAACCTTTTAAAGTCACTACAAAACACAGACTAGGCTTGGACAGTCATAATGCAGATGACCTGTCTATGGCACACAACCCATCTAGTGAGCCTGCAACTGAGGCTTTCAAGCCCAAACTGATCATTCTCTCTGGAATGGTATCTCAGAATTATGCAAATGGTGTGGGCAAATGTTGTAAATTGAACTTTTTCTTTTAATAGCTAAGTACCATTATGTATTAAGGAGAGAGGATTCCTGCATGGTTCAACAATACCACACCAATTATATAATTAAGTGATATATAAGACAGAGGGCTGTAGCCCAACCAATTCAGAGAAGTTGGTCACTTGTACAGAGAGACTGTGTGCCTGGAATAACAGTTCTTGATAATGTGCTTCAACCTGTTAAAAGTATTACCTGCCCCTGTATCTTGTCAGCCTTAAGTGACATATTCCCTTTTGTTAGATTTGTGATAAGAATTGTTTTGGATTACACCCAGGGAAATCTGGACATCTTCCTACAAAGGAATCCAGACAGAAGAGAGGCTACCTGGAAGCGTATACATGCTGTGAGCCCTGATTCCTGTCTCTTAACCAAGATAGGGATTACTAAGCTTTATGTGAGGCACTGTGTTCCTTTCTTTAATAGATTCTGTGACTTGGAAGAAAGCAGTTATTTTATATGTTATTCTTTTCTTGCCATTACAGAAAATTATTTCCTTAGGTGCAGTTCCTTGTGTCAGAAGAGTCTGCATCACTGACTTTTTTTTAATTTTACAGTAAAACTGTGCTTATTTTATGGACTCATTTTTCTGATATTTTCAAAACTGTGCTGCTAAACCAATAAGTTTTACTCATCAAACATCACAACTGTACAGGAATAGAAGTGAGGAGTTTAGTATCCATCCATCCACAACCCCTTTTTCCATTTTTTTCACAAGGGGTCAGGGTGTCACTTCAACAGTGACAATCATTTAGAGCCAAGGTTTACAATGCTGGGTGGCTTCCATATCACACATGCACATATGGCCAATTTAGGATGTCCAGTCTACCTACTGCTTGTTTTTGGAATGTGGGAAGAAACTGGATCTCCTGGAGGCAACCCACACCAACACAGGGTGGACATGCAGACTGCACACAGTAGGCATCTCAACCAAAGATCAAACTGCGGAACCTCTTGCTGTGAGGTGATAACACTATCGGCTGTGCCACTGTGCTGCTTAATTTATAAAGGGCTAAACTATGCAAGTATATGTTGTGAGGATAAACTTTACTCTGAAACATTTTTTCACCTGTTTCTGGGAACCTTCCTCATGTCAGTTTCTTACAAAGCCATGAACAACATTTTTACTAATGTCACTATTTCTGCTGAAGTCTGGATTTCTGTTTCAGTTGGTGAAATCATTTTAAAATGCTTGGATGTTATGCTCACAATGCATTTCCCTTCTGACCCCTAGCTAAAATTACCTCTCCCTAAGCCAGTTCTCCTGTATAGTTATCAATTACTAGAAAATAAATGCTTTAAAAAAGTGCCTCAGTTCTAATTCTGAGTATCAACATCTGCTGAACCAATTCCAAATTACCACTACTGCAGTAATAGCACTTGTGGCAAGTTGATGAAATATATGAACAAACATATATACACAGAAATATTTCAGGCACGGGGAACAATGCCCTTCTAGCCTACAAATATACTCATGCAGGTATTCCAGCAACAAGGGTCCAGGATGTTTTTAAAATATATAAGCTAGTGCTTGCTTTATAAATCTTTTTTATACAACCTATAGTTCTAGATTGGAGTGTCCAACCCGCGGGCCGTGGGCCGCATGCGGCCCTCAGAGCTCTTCCATGCGGCCCGCGACCCTTAAATTTAAATTTAATTTTAATTTAACTTTTTTTCCGTGTATTTACACGTCTGCGTACTTTTGCTGTTCTGCGCATGCGCCAACTTTCTTTTTTTCA
Organism: Protopterus annectens; assembly: GCF_019279795.1. Classification (NCBI taxonomy): domain Eukaryota; kingdom Metazoa; phylum Chordata; order Ceratodontiformes; family Protopteridae; genus Protopterus; species Protopterus annectens. Next base: position 1,750,064,976 of record NC_056729.1, read on the forward strand.
CGTTTTTTTCATACCGGCGGCTTTCCTCTGGTATGCGCATGCGCGAAAACACCATTCGGTCGTTTTTTATATTTCTGGTAAAGCTGAAGGAAGGAGCGAGATCATGGAGAGAGGATTTATTTTATTTCGGAGTACACACTGACTACACTACAACATAGCAAAAGGTAAGCTAAGTATTTTGACACTGTGTCTGCTCCCTTTATACTACTACTGCGCCTACTACTGTGGTGGGAACATCTTGTAATCAACTTTAGAGGACAAAGTGACTTCAGTGATTTGACTTTTTCAACCAAAACCGTTTCACTTGCAGCGGTAGCACTTTAATTGTACTGTTCCGTTAAGAAGTCAAGTATACAAAAGATAGTTTTATTGGTTGAAGTGCGATATAGAAGTTGTCTTCCTTGGGATGGGGAAATACTCTTAGATTTTGAAAATCGTCATTTTAATTTTTTGTTGGTTTGAACAGGAGGATTGCCTCTGAACGAGTGAACTGGAAAATGTGGTAAACCTATTGTCCACGATGGTGTTTCTAGTTCAGGCCAATATACATTTGTGTTGTGTACTGGTTATTTTGATATATATGTCAATGTACTATTTTGAGTTTGTGCAACATACGGTATATTAAACACGGCTACACTAAATGCAGATTGTTGTATCCTGTTATGCTTGTATTTTTGCGTATAAAACAAAACTGTTATAGCCCGTATTGTGAAACTGTCAGGATTGGATTTAGTTAATCATTGGGACAAAATACATCAGATTCTATCCAGTCCATATTGTAGCTTTATTAGTGCTCTGCTGCTGCTCATCATACCTTTCAGTGGTTCAGATTTTCGCAGAATGTCCATATTTTTGGTCTGTTTCTCATAATGTGTGGTTTTCTGGCAAAACGCTGGGACAATCTGAGGATTTAAGTCACTACTAAATGATGACCTATATTTCAGTTTGACTACAAATTCTTAACAAAATATATGTTTTATTTACACCATCCTTGTTAATTTAGCAGCTTCCTAAGTTTCTAAGAACAATATTTAATGTAATGGATAAGACATTAGCTGGACTGGGATATTGGTACGTGTTTGAAGGAAAATAAGCTATTTCTCAGAATATCTCATTTTTATTAGTCACTGTTTAATTGTCAGCATTCCTTATTTTATAGTTTGTTATAAGCCAGGTTCTTACAACAGTAAAATTAGTATACATACACTATAATGAGCAGAGGTTGCCCTATTCTGTATTCTGTATGAAGAAAAGAAATTGCTGTTGCCGTGTTTAAGATTGCTTCAGACTGAAGCTGATGATATTTGTAAACATTTGCAACTACTAGTACAGTAGATTGCCTTAGGTTAAAATCTTTTGATAGATGCAAGGTAATATCCATATAATTACAAATCACAGAATTTTCTCCACCTGGTGTCATAAGAAATTGTAACACTGAGGTTGCAGCTGTTCTTCCTGACTCATACTTGCTGGTATGCCAAATAATTTGCCACAGGTAGTGGTACATGGGCACTATATAAGGTGGACAGCAAGGAGTTAAGTCTAACAATACCCCAGTAAGGGAGTGTGAGATACAAAGCTTCCCATTAGAATTCCTGATGTGAAAGGGAGCAGTTATGTGAGCAGTTTATGTTTGCATAATTATCTGTAAATGCAAATGCATTGAAGAGTGCATTATTCAATACTATGTAGCGTCTGTTAGAATTTGTATAAAATGCAAATGCATTGAAGAGTGCATTATTCAATACTATGTAGCGTCTGTTAGAATTTGTATAATTTTTCACTCATATGCTACTCAGCACAATCTTTTTGAAGATCTAAGAACAGTATTTTAACAGTATTTAGTCTGAAAGGACAGTGAGACAAGAAAAGGGATTGCCAGAATGTGTCAGAAGTGTAATATGTACTCTAAATCTCCAAACTATGGCATGGTCTGTGGAAAGATCATTTTGTCAGTAATACTTATGGGTTTGGAAGTGTGCTTAGTTATTCTGCAGTGTAGCCTGAAAGGTTGGTGAGGTGGTAGTCCATCAAGACAACCTTCCTTCATCAATGTCCATGTTTGGAATCTGGTAGTAATAATTAATAGTGGTTGAGTGGGGTAGACGTTAGCCTGGCTGATATTTTGCAAGTAGCAAGAAACATGAAGTTGTAACATTGTATGTTGCATCTTGTTAGGCTTTACCAGATTTCTTGCCCTATCAGGTTTTGTGGTATGGGGTGGATGTTGGGGGGGAGTGGTCATGATAGCTGGACACAGCAACTGTATGTACAGTACAATAAACATGCTTCAGCTTTCTAGTCTCTGGGGAAAAAAAGATTGTTTATTCTGTAAAATTATGCACAGACCACAGGTTGGAGACCTTCTACAAGGGTTAGTTTTAGTATGTGTACCTTATCCAACTACATGTCATGGAGTTACTGGTGAATTACAAGTAATTTCAGACATACAGGAGTATTTTACTTTCCGAAAGTAAGTGAATCCAGACAGTGACTGCTTTGCATTTTTAAAGACTAAAAAAAACCTTCTCCTAATTATGCTGCTTTGCCTCCAAGCATGAAAAAAGTTAACTAAGCTGATTTATTTTAAAGTTATAGAAAAGAACATATAGCCAGGTACAACACAAATAGAGACAGCAATATTATACCTTTAAGAACTATTACTGTTAGCTTGCAAAGTGTACAAAAAATAATGTCTGGAGAATGTAACAATGCTGGATTTCTAAGCACTAGAACTGTAGATAGAATCTGCGACTATGCTGTTACTAAACTTGTCAAATGCAATGTGGCAGAGAGAAGAGGGGAAAGAATTACAGGACTGATGGATTCAGGGAGCATGATTGTATTAGTTATAGTACACAGTATGTCTGTAACCATAAAACAACTAGTAAAAAGAAAATGTATCATTTCCTGCAAGTGTTGTGTGTTTTTTGGTTGTATGGTTTGCATTGTTTTTCGGCATAATTGATACAACTACATTGTAAAGCTGTGCACAGTTTTCAGAAAATATTTTTGGACTTGGGTCTGGGAAGGTAATGTGGAGTTGTTTGTAGTGAAAATTTAAAACACCTCGATAATCAAACTTTTTCATGCATTATAGTAGTTGTGTTTTAAAAAATAAAGGACTGCTTTCTTTGTGTAAAAGAGGATATTTTAAGCAAACTTGTCCTTACTTAACTTGTGAAGAGTGTGGCCACAGCCAAAAAGTAAGCATCGGATTTCTCTTCTGTCCTGGCTAATGAGACTTACGATGATGGAAATGAATGTACTGTAACAGAAGGGGAGGGGGTGAAGAAATAAAGTAACCTCAAAGAAAAAGAAGAGTAAACAGTGGGAGACAGACACAAAACATTAATATTTTTTTCTAATACAGTGTTAACGGATAGATTTCTACTGTTTGTGGGAATTGTAAATTTGGCCAAGCAATTTGAGTGTGATGTTTATGTTTCAGGTCGATACTGCAAACGTTTCTGATAGAGTGCAAACAGTCTTTTTGGAGGGAAGGGGTTCTTGTCATTTGGACCACAACAATGTTCTGGGGATAGTTACTCTTATTTTATAACAAAATGTTTGTATTTGGCACGTAAATGTAGTTACACTAGGAAGAATTTTGGTACAGGACATAGAAAATGGAGGTAAAAGATGAGAGTAATCAATGTGTGTGTCTGAATGACAATAAGGAAATAGCTGCATGATAAAACTGAATTGTGGATAAATACAGAATACACTGTTATTTGGACCAATTTGAATTCCTGTCTGATAGTGGAGTAGAAAAGGAAAATACACAATTAGGAGATGTGAATGTTGTTGTAGTCACTAGTGTCTTTTGGCTTTTCCTGGTTAGGGGTCGCCACAGCAGAACTCCAGTCTGCTAAAGATTGGTAGTTGATTTTTACATGCCGAGTTACCAGCCCTGATGCACAACCTTCAACAAAGGTACGCCCATTCACGCATGTCTCCACACTGAAGACGCTATAGCTGAGAATTGAACCAGACAGCAACACACAACCGCAGCACCACCACCATGGTCTAATTAGGAGGTGTGAATATTAGTCATTAATAAATATAAGCATATTACACAAGTGAAACAGTCTCTGCCAAAGTGACCCCCTCCAGCATATTACTATCCCTCCTCCCATTCTGCCCTAACTGAGGTGGGCTCATAGGTTCATACTAGGCTATCTGCCCTAGGGCATTTATAAGCCTACCCAGAATGTGTTTGGCTTTCACCACCCATTTTAAATTTATTTTGCTATGCCCTTTTTCGAGGTTAGTATACTGTGCCTCTGTCTAACAGTGACACAGAAATGATACCCGGGGTAAACCTACGATCGCCCATCCACTCATCAAGATTCCTCTTGAAGAGAGTCAATGAGGGACTCTGCCTAACCTGGACTGGGATTTTATTCCAGAGTGAAGGGAGCCTCTGGGTTATGAATTTGTCCCTCCAGCATGTCCTGTTTATTTCAGTGCTGAGGTTCAAGTCTCTCGAGTGTGTAGCTTGATGGGATTTGGATTTTCTGAGGTGCAGCATGTCCATTAATTCCGGGTTGGACATGTCTTTATACGTCAGGCACAGATTGTCTCTGAACAGGCGGTATGCCACTGAGTAGAGCTGGAGTTTCTTTAACCGGGCAGCATATGGCATCTGTTTGAGCCCTTTGATCCTCTTGGTGAGGTACTTTTGGGGTCTTTCCAATTGCTGCAGGTGTCTGGTAAGGTACATCCCAAAAGGGGCATTGTACTCAATTATGGGCCTGGTGAGGGTAAGATGCTACTCAAGGGCAGGGTCATACCGGCCTGGTCTACATGCTCAGAGAGCTCCTTTATGTCTCTTTTCATGTAGTCCAGGGAGTGCCTCAGGTCATTCACACCAGCATGGACAATGACTGAGTCATATTTGTACTTGCCTTGCAGTGACCTGAGTGCTTGTGTTATGTGGCGGATCCTAGCGCCCGACAGGCTGCTCACCGTGACCCTCTCCTTGTTCAGCCTGGTGAGCGGGATGTTAGTGTGCCTGACGACAGAGTCACCTATTACAAGTGTATCAGGTGTGTTGTTTAGTCTTAAGGGCTGTGACTGCTCGGTACACTGCCTTTGTGAGATATGTGTTGCACGTGTTTTGTTTTGGGGTAGCGGTTGCTTGGGTGTCTGCTTTGGAGGTGTCTGCTGCTTAGGCAGATAAAATCTTAGGACATTTGCCATTTTTTAAATTTTTTTGTCACGACACAACTGCCCAAAGAGGGACTGTCCCTCGCAAAGTGGGACAGGTGGTAACCCTAATTGAACTATGCTGACTCATTTGTAAAATTACTTGGTAATTATACAGTCTGAATCATTCATTACAATATTTCAGTTTGTTATACTGTTCCATTGGTTATTCCTCAGTGCTGTCTATACTAGGCAAAATGACTCAAAGGAAAGGGGTGTTAAAATCTGTAGTCTAGTGAACGTCCATCAAACTAATATGAAACAGAGGTCAATATGTATATATATTGATTGTGGCCTTTTCCAGTAGGTATCTGTCTGCATGTCTGTCTGTTAACTGCCTATGTAAGCTAGTCTGTGAACATCTCAATGCATTCGTGCTTGAAGTGTTTGAAGCATTCCTGAATTTCACAATTGCCTGTTGCAATTACTGAAGTAAGCATCATGAGTGCAAATTACATACAAAACAAGGCATTATGACAAAAAATACTTTGAAATAAACAAACCAGCCACAATTAAAAGGTTTTTAAATATATTTAATAATAAACAATAAAAAAATAAGACAATATTCAATAACTCAATGAATAAAGTGACACAGTTCAGAATTGCAGGAAATATGTTAAAAAACATTGCAGGACAGTCTCAAAATACAGAAAACATCTACTAATCTTGCTATATTGCAATCTGTCCCTAAGAGAGGTTACTTATCTCTCAGAAATGTGCCTAAGGCCCCTGGCCTAAGCCCTGGAACTGGAAGTCATAAAACAGTAGTAAACAGTTTTACATTTAAAACCTGTCATTTTGTCTGTTTCCACACAAAAGAACTTCTGGCTGCAGTGTAGACATCCTGTCTTGTTGATGAGATAAACACAGTCGTAAAACAATTCACTTCATTTGTTACCTAGCATTTGCCAAATAACTCCTTCTCTATCGATACAGACAGTTGTAAAACAATTCACTTCTGTTCTTAGTGTTGGCAAATTAACTCTGTATGTTCCAACTTCTACCTTACAGCACACATCTGCATAGGTATATTTATTATACAATATACACACATTTCTGCTCTTTCCCAGCAGGGTACACTGGTTACATTCTTGAAGCTAAGTACAGAACATACAGTTCAACACACACTTCTGCACCAATAGTTTAATATACACATATGTATAGTTTTTTTTACATTTGTAAGACAAGCATAGGAAGCATATTAATATTCAAAAATGACACATAGAATTATGTACAAAATAACATCTAGCTGGGCTGGCAGCCTCACAACCGCTTTCCCCAAAACTTTGGCCCAAAAGGGATGATGATGCATTTGTTGGCATTCGGCTTGCGGTCATGTGTATGGCACCAGTCATTTGTTTGGGTGAGACCCTCTTATTCAGAATTGTTTTATTAAGTCAGTGATGTGAATTCTTTACTTTATTGCATATTTGTTGGCTTAATTTTGTGGATTGTAATACTAGGTGTAGGGCTGCTAATGTTGACATTTTACCTACTTGGGACGGCTGGAGTGGTTTTCGCAGTGTGAATTGGTAGTACAGTAGTAGTGAATTAATGACAGTGTCAGTGTGTGCCAGTTTTTTTCATTGCAAGTGAATGACTTTTCTTGGGTAGTATGCAAAGTACACAGTATTTAACTTGAAACTTGATGGTACAGCTCTGATTATGTCACTGAAAGCTGCCATTCTTGTAGCAGTAAGAAACTGTTGATTACATGCAGCTAACCATACATGTTCATAGCTCTATCGCAGTCCATCTGAATTTCATGAATTATGAAGAACCTTTCAAAATGCCCAGTATTACTGGCACAGAGTACAGACCAACAGTCACAGTAAATGTGATGTGCTTTATGCGTAATGGCTGTTTTGAAGACTAATGGCATTAGTACTACAAATGAAACAAAGTGCCTCACTGGCCCTCCTCATATGTAATCTGGCCAACTGGTGGGGCAACTGTAAATTCACCCCAGGGATATTTTTGTGTTATTTTGCAGATGTGAAATGATCCCTCGAACACCATTGACATATCCTACTACAACTATGGATAGTTTTAATTTTATTTCCTTATTTGTTCATGTAAATTGTTAGCCATTGTTTTAAAAATTATATAACTAGGAATAAAGTAGTTAAGTTACTCCTTTTTTACTTTTCAGATGGCTTCTGCATCTGGTCAAACCAAAACCGTGAAACGCAAAATAGCAGACGAAAGAAGAGTATTTCAGGAAAAATGGACTGATGAGTACTTCCTTGTTGAATCAAAAAATAAAGCACTCTGATTAGTATGCAGAGAAGTGGTATCCGTTTTCAAGGACTACAATTTGAAAAGGCATTATATTCAAACGCACCCCAAATTAAGTGAATTGCAAGGAGTGTCCCGTACACAGAAAATATCAGAATTAAAAAAAAGTCTTACATTTCAACAACAGCTGTTTCGAAAATCAGCTACTCAACTGATGGTGCTCCAGCTATGGTTGGAAAGAGGGAAGGACTAACAACACTGATGGAAGAAGATGCAAAACAGATCAGTAATGTGCGTTTCATGAAGTACCACTGCATTATACATCAAGAAAATTTGTCTGCACAGACTTTAAAAATGGAAAATGTTATGAATGTTGTTGTTAAAACAATAAATTTTATAAGATCCAGAGGATTAAATCACCGCCAGTTTCAGGAGTTTCTGACTACTTTGGAATCTACCTATGGAGACATCTTGTACTTTACTGCAGTGAGGTGGTTAAGTCGTGGAAAAATGCTGAAACGCTTCTATGACTTACGAGATGAAATAAAGTCCTTTATGGAGTTAAAAGGAAAGCCTGTACCTGAATTTGAAAGTGCAAGCTGGATGGCTGATTTAGCCTTCTTAGTAGACATCACTGCTCATTTAAACGACCTGAACTTGCGCCAACAAGGGGAAAATCTATTAATAAATGACATGTTTCAAACAGTGACGGCATTTGAAATGAAACTGATATTGTGGCACAGTCAGATTAAGAACAATAGCTTCATTCACTTTGCAACACTGTCTGAGCAAAGCCATGCAAATACTGAAAAATATGCGGCATTACTTAATAGTTTAGCACAGGAGTTTGAGAGCAGATTTCAAGATTTTAGAAAACACCAACAACAGTTCAGTATATTTGCTACTCCATTCTCAGTTGACATCGACATGTTGCCTGCAAACCTGCAACTGGGATGCATAGAATTGCAGTCAGATATGCAACTTAAAGAAAAATTTCTGCAAGCATCTTTATTTGACTTTTATAAGTTATACCTACCCAAAGAAAAATATCCATCACTTCACGAACATGCCCTGTTCATGACATCTCTGTTGGGGAGTACATACATTTGCGAGCAGTTTTTTTCTCGTATGAAGCATACACAAAATAAAATCAGAACAAAAATTTCAGATGAGCATCTTGCAAATACTCTTCGCATCGCCACTACATCTATCAAACCGGATATAGACGCACTGGTATCAAAAAGACAAGCTCAGTCTTCACATTAAAAAGGTTATGCTCATAATGTTTGTCTACTACACAAAAGAACAATCCTGACTTGACAGCCTGAACCTCCTGATATGGACACTTAAGTATAACAAGAACTATGACCAATTAGTTTGAATTCTGCAAAGGTCTGTGCCTGGCTGCACCCTTGTGAACTGGTTTCATGAATAAACATTGCCACTACTATTTTATTATAAAGTCAATTATTTGTTTAAATTTGAGAAATGCAGATTGGAGAGGCAACTGCAAAACAGCATGTGTGAGTTTACCTTGTGAAACTGGAGTGTGTTTTGGCATACTACCATGTTCTTTGTGTCTCCACAGTAAGTGGGTGAACCAAAGTTAAACGTGTTGTACCATCTGTTAGTGACAGTGAAACAAATGTAAAAATAAAAATTGTTCATTTTTTAAGAAGTAAAAGTCTCATCATTCCTGATATTGCCAGTGCCATATTTCAGGGACAGATTGCAAAGCTAGAAACAGAAGAATACATGAGCGCTTTGGACAACATATGGCCATTAAGGACATGATGGAAGACATGGACATCTTTAGGAAACCAGCAAAATCACAGGTATGATCTCATACAAATTGAAAGGTTCGTACCTGTTAATTTTTTTTCACAAATAAACTTTGATGTTAAAGTAGATGTTAGATTTAACAGTTTTTTTAATAATTAGAATGAGATATTGAATTTTAGGGCAAATATTATGCATTTATTAATTAATTTATTGTTCAAATTCACCTACAAAACAGCCAGTGGGACGACTTTGTATTAGTCCGCATATACCTGCTCTTCAGTTTGTGAGAGACCTTTTTTTTTTTTTTTTTTTTTTGGTCCTCACTTGCCGTTTGCCCCCAGACCATCTCTGTTGACTCAATGCAGCCCTTGCAACTGAAAAGGTTGGACACCCCTGTTCTAGAACTATCATTAACCAATTGATTGGTTTCAAATCTTAGACTTTCCAATTCTGACAAAAATTATATCCCAAATAACCTTCTCCATTATTTTGCCACAACATAAAAGTAAACTTATGAGTCTGTCTGACACTGGGTTTCTATTAAAGATAGGTTTAACAAGTGCATGTTATGTTTCCTCCTTGGGCTTTGCTTGGGTCTAATTTCTGTAGTTCTTTTTCAATGTAATCTAATTTACTTTCAGTATCTGAAGTTGTTTGCATGTTACTAAGAAAATGTATCACCCCCATTGTGGAGCCAAACTGCTTTGCATAAGATTTTCTAAATACATCAATAATATACTATGGTTCAGAATATATTTTAGAATCTGCACAGAGAAAGAGAGAGGGCTGGATTCACAAAGGCTTGCACGGAGTCTTAGAGTAGAGTAAGACTCCATGCAGCCATCATGTCCGACGAGCGATCCAGGAACAGCCTGCAGGGCATGCAAGAGAGCTCCTAAAACGGCTCTTACACGGACAGGACTGGGATATGCAAATTACCTCAATTGCAGGTGAAAGGCATGCAAATGAGGTAGATTTGCGATTCAGGAAACCCGAACCTGTCCGAGTAAGAGCAGTGTTATTTGCAGAAATGTACTCAGTTGACAACTGAGTACCATTCTGCAAATAGCAAAACAGAGCCGTGACAGCTCCAAATAAAGGTTGCATCCAGTGCAGGACGCATGCCAATGGCCAAATATATGGCCATTGGAAATGTTTCCTGATGCAATATGAAAATAAAAATATTTTATTTTTTTTCGCCGATTTCCGATGTTTAAGCGTAGTGCAGCGCCACGCAAATAGGCTGTGCTCTAAAACCCAGAATACTAAAAATTAAAACCCACAAATGTGGATTTTATTGAAATTGTTAATGTACAATGCAAGGGAATGGCAGGCTGAAGACAACATGTCCACCGAGTAGAGGTTGCTAAGGGGGAAAGCTCAATCTAAGAGATGTAACCAAGCATTAGTAGGCAATCCTATGTAAATGAGTGTTAGGATAGTGAATCACAAGTTTACATAGCAAATGAGCACAGTCAGTGGAGTGTAGGAGTAGGATAATTGGAGTAACAGAGTAGAAGACAGGTGACATCATGAGGGGGGTATGTATGAAAGAAGTGAAGCTCATTGGAGCAGAGTGGCATGTTTCAGCTGTCATTTACACATCATGGAAAGAGGTGTGTCAACAGATAGACTAGGGAAAGGCAAGAAATGGAAGGTGTATGCCGTGGATAACACCAAAGTTTCTTGCTGAGTGTGCATGCACATGTGTGCACACCTGTAAACCCGAGTAAGACAGAGTGCACGTGTGTAAGCATGTGTGCATGTGTTTAAGCTGGAGTAAGCATGTATAAGGCTGTTTAAAGAGTTGTAAGTGTGTTTGCACTGGTGTGTGCACGTTTTAACCCGAATAACAGTTTTAGTCTGTGTAAGCATGTGTGTGCATATTAGCTGCTGTGCGTGTGTTTGCGCTTGTGTGCGTGGTGCTCCCCCCTGAGGAAACAGAAAGGAAAAAGGAAGCACAACAAATAGTAGGAAGCTACCAGGGAGTACTAGCAGAGCTAGCAGGTGAAAACAGTCAGAATCAGGCAATTACACAGGCAGTACACTAGCCCAGCCCAGACTAGCACTTAAAACTCTGCAAACAGCAGTCCATTATGTTTCTCACAACAGACTGCAGTAAGCTAATAGAAGTGAAAACTGAAAAAGCTTTACTGAGATAAAGAAAAGTTAGGGGCTGCCATTGCTGTTATAAGGCGACATATGCAACATGCTGAGGGTGGTGACAATGTAAATGCTTCTGGACAACCCACAGTGAGGAGACGGAGAAGAGTATACAGCACCAGGGTAACCTACCAGGGGCTACATGAGCTGGAGATAGTGGAGCGCTATAGAATGGACAGAGACCTCCTGCAGCAAATTGTTGAGCTGTGCAGGCCACGCCTCATACACAGAACCAACAGAGGGGAACCCATCCCAGTGGAAACCAAGGTATGTGTTGGCCTAAGAATATTAGCAACAGGTACCTTCCAGATACCAACTGGTGGTATGATGGGGATATCACAGGCATCAGCATCCAGGGTACTACACCAGTTCCTGGATGCCATGTCAGCACATGTCGGTGATCATGTATATTTCCCCAATTCCCATGAGGTATTGGCTAGCAATATGCATCTCTTCCAGCAAATAGCGGAATACCCTGTGGTAGTGGGTGCAATAGACTTCACGCACATATGCATCAAAGCACCAGCCGACGAGCGGGGTAGGGTCTACTTCAACCGCAAGGGCTTCCCCTCCATCAACTGCCAGGTCATGTGTGATGCCCAGGGCATAATATTGAATGTGTGTGCAGGCTGCCCTGGAAGCTATCATGATTCCCATATCTGGCATCTGATGCAGCTGTACCAGACATTTGCCAATGGAGACATCCCACATGGTCACCCAGTGGGGGATGCTGGCTATGCACTGGAGCCGTGGCTGATGACACCCATCAGAAATGCACACACACCTGAACAGGAACGCCATAATGAGGCACATGCACAAACAATAATGTAAAAGAGCGTGTGTTTGGGCTGCTCAAGTCACGATTCCGGTGCCTGGACACATCTGGTGGAGCCTTGCAGTACTCACCAACTACATGTACCCAAATTGTCATGGTATGTGCTATGCTACATAATATGATCCTGCAAAAACAACCGCAGCAGAACCAGCATAGGCCTGGGCCAAACAGCCCCCCCACCATTGCCAAGGCCATCACAGGCAGAGCATGACTTGGAGGAGGAACAACCTGAGCCTGCCGCAGTAGGCAGAAGGAAGCGTGCCCAGTATGCTTTGGCCTTAGCAAAGAGGCAATGCATAGCACATACACTGGCTCAATAGGAACTCTGGAAATGATACCTCTCTCTGACTCACACATATAGTAAAAGGGATGCCTAAGTTGACACTACCTGCTTTCAAACATGTACAGGGAGTGTACTATGTGCATCCGACATAGGTAGCCCTGCAGCACCACCTAAGGCATGATTGCCATGTGTTAAGCAATATAAAGCAGTGCTAAACAGCATTTACCACCATGTAGTATATGCAAACAAAATCGCACATACCAACTAGCACAACTGTGGTCAATGTTGAGTAATATTGGGCAACGTCCAGCAATGTTGGTGAATATTGAGCAATGTCGGACAAGCCTGGTCTAAGTAGGGTATAGCTGAACAAAAGCCAACATGCTCATATTTGCTTAACTGGCCCTTAAGTAGTCTGGTCTGCTCAGTATGAAAATATAAAGCAGTGATGGGCCTCGAGCCTAGGATACTGTGCACTATAGTCAAAGTACTGAAACACTAAACCATGACAGTATTGCAGTGGTCAGCCTGTATGAAGGAATGTTGATAAGTCTATGCAAAGTATCTCATGGAAACCCTGCAGGCACAACATAATCCTTGTCGCGTTATGACACAAAGGTGAGTCCTGCAGTAAGAACAGAACCTGACTTCCAACACACATAGTATAAATGTTAATATTGGTCATGTTCACACACATCAACAAATGTAGTGGACCTCAGATAGCAAGATACTGAAAGGTCACACTGGGCACGCTCACACACTTGAATAAATGAGACAAATGTCAGGCAACAAAACACGGAATGGCTGAACTGGGCATGCTCACACACTTAGGCCATGTCTGAGTACAGCAGTGGGCCACGCATATCTGGCAGTTCCATGTGTTAACCCAGGAACCTGTTACTATACAGCAATCCGCCCTGTGCACACAGTTATATGACAACAGACACATCTATAATATAGTGGAACCCTGTCATAATCAAATATGTTCTGCAGATACCGAAGTTGTTCATAGAAACTGGTAAAGCAAAGACAATAAAGACCTGCAAAGAGTATCAGCAATAAACATTGTGCATCTTGAACATTAGCATAGGTTCAGAGGTCGATACTAGGCTATCTGCCTTAGGGCATGTACAAGCCTAGCCAGAGTGTGTTTGGCATTCGCAACCCTGTCAGATTACTACACTGTGTGTGTGAATAGTAGGTCACACAAGATAGCCCATGTACGTTTAGGCTAGTGTGCCTCTGTCTAGCAGGGACACAGAAGATATCCCAGGGGTAAACATATGATCACCCATACAGTCATCAATATGTCTCCTGTAGGTGGTCAGTGGGGGGCTCTGCCTATGTGAAATTGGGATTACATTCTGGAGTGAGTGGAGCCTCTGGGATAAGAATCTGTCCCTCCAGCATGTCCTATTAACATCTGTGCTGAGGTATATGGCCCTGGAGTGTGTAGCTACAATGGAGTTGGATATCCTGAGGTGGAGCATGTCCAGTAATTCTGGGTTGGGTATATCTGTAAACAACAGGCACACATCATATCCGAGTAGGTGGTAAGCAACTGAGTAGAGCTGGAGTTACTGCATCCGAACTGTGCAGGACATCTGTGTGAGTCCCTAGATCTGCTTGGTGAGGAACTTCTGTGGCCAGTACAGTTGCTGCAGGTGTCAGGTAAGGTACACCCCAAATGTGGCATTGTAACCAAGCATGGATGTGATGAATATAGGGGCACAATGACCTCACTCGATCTAGATGTGAAACCATATGGGATAAGGTTGCCCACATAGAAGATGTGTCCAACCACTTTGGCAACATGAATGTCAAAGGTGACAGTAAGAACAAGTCATGTCCCCAAACACCTAACAGCTCCTACCGCATGTAATGGAGTACTACCTATGTGGTAATGTGTGGGCATGTTGTTATTCCCAAAGGGGATGACTATGCAACTAATGGCATTTAGCTGTAGGCCATGGCTCAGGCACCAGTCATCCATCTCTGTGAGACCATGTTTGAGTATGCATGTGGCAGCTGGAGAGTTGATCATGGCAACCAGTTTGCAGTCAAGAGCAAACATGTTCAGCCATATTCCCCCTGTGGTAGCCTGTACGTTAGACAAATATATACAGAACAAGAGAGGTCCCAGGACCGAGCCGTGTGGGATGCCACATGTATCTGGTGTATAGTCAGACTTGGCACCTGCAATTCTGACCATGTGGGTGCTATCCCTGATCCAGGTATCAATCCATCGTGTGAGATATGTGTCCATATCGACGCTGGTGAGCCTATGCATAAAATGGCCCAGTGGGTTATTGTGTTGAAGGGTTTTGCAAGGTTTGGGTAGGCTGTGTGGACAGCCGTCCCTATGTCGATGGACCTGTTAGCCGTTTAAAGAATACAAACAGGTTCAAGAGGCAAGATCTACCCACAACAACGCTGAAATGTGTAGGACACAGTGTCTGTAGGTTCCCGATGTCTATGTGTATGAGTCCCATGACAATATGCTCCATATCTTTGCAGAACAGGCTAGTTAGGCTTATAGGGCAATATTGTCTGTGGTCCGTTGTGGCACCAACTCTGTGGAGTGGGACCACTGTCACTGTATGCCATTCCTTGGGTACGTATCCTGTAGCAACTCCGATATTGAACAGTGATGTAATGTGAGGGTTACGTCTGTCACGAAGCTCATGTAAGATGCAGTCTGGGACACCATATGGTCACATTGATACTGTGATGTATGCTTTGGGGAGGGCAGCACTCACCTGTTACTGTGTGATGTCAGGGAGGTTATACTCTGTTGGGATGGATAGTTGCTCCTTAGGGGGGATGGGGGGAGACATCTGCACTAAACCTGTTTGCCAGGATGTTGGCAATGCCAGTGGGTTCAGAGTAAGTTTAGTCAGTATGCAGTAACTCACAGCATGTCAGTGAGTGTCCACCTGACATAACTGAAGAAGGCTGTGTGATAGTCCTACATGTCTGGTGCAATTGTCTGGTAGAAGCAGCCCTTAGAAAAGTTCATGAGTGATCGTAGCTGTCTGCTAGTACAGATCCCAGATGCCTTCCCAGTCTGTGATTGTGCTCTATCATGTAGTAGCTTCCTCCTGACATTGTACAGCTTATTAATGGCTGGGGTCTAACAGACAGGTCTCCTGCCATTGGAGTAGTGAGTCCTGTTGTTATTTGGGATAGCACAATCCATGCAGTCTACTAGGTGTCCATAGAATGTGTATGTAAAGGATTCAGCAGTGTGAGCCATATTTGCCACTGTCTCAGGTTCTCTAAACGATACCACCTTGCTTTGGTGAAGTGAGATGTTGGCTCATGAGAAGTTCACCAAGATTACCCAGGATGGGTGTGTGTATATGTATGTCCAGTGAGATACATGTATGTTCTGACCTTTCCAATGAGGGGTATATTGCTGGTGTGTAACATAGAGTCCCCATGTTGGTGATGATCAGGTCCAATATGTATTCCCCCTTGTGGCTGTACTGACTGGTTGTGCCATAGCATATAAGTCTACAAATTGTAGCGACTGTTGGGTGAGGGTGTTGGGGCTTGAGTAGTATCCCCACTCAATATTTGTGTATATGAAGTCACACAATATAATGGTGTTTGTGGAGACCTTCATATTCTCCATAGTTCCCATGAAAGCCGAGTGTGGTTCCTGAGTTTGGGAGGGTGGCCTGTAGCAGGCAACAAACTGAAAGGCAGTTTTGCACAATGGTAGTTGTATATGTATGGTCTGTGATGCTTTGTGCAGTGCTACTAACCCGGAGGTGTGTGTATCTGTGATGTATATGGATACTCCCCCGAGTTGTATTGTCTGTTCCAAGTCTTGTTGTCAGAAACCATGGTATGAAACATAACCTGGTAGTGCTGGTGTACATAAGCGAGCCTGAACCAGGCATCTGTTAGTGCACAGATATCCCTATCCTCCCTACTGAGGACAGTCCTGAGTGGCCGCAATATGAGGGTAACTCTTCGGGTGTTGAGCAGCATTACCCTTAGTTTCATTTAACCTGTAATGTCTATGGAAGTGGGTTTGTCTTTTGAGCCCTGCTTAAAAAAGGCACTATGGTGGTAGCAAGAGCCTTAGCCAGCATTCGAAAGTCCAAGGGTGACAGATGCAAGCTGTCCATAGTGAAGCTACATGGCATGTTGAGCATGTCACCATAGGCTGACAGACACTGTATCCCCTATGAATGAAACAAATGTGTTAGTCAACTGTTAAACGTGATATGTGTGTCAGTATACTATGACATCATAATTGGTGGGTGTAAGATGCTAGACAAGGCCAGGGTCATACTGGCCTGGGCTACATGCTCAGAGTGTTCCTCCATGTATCATGTCATGTGGTCTAGGGAGTAACATCTGAGGTTTTACGCACCAGCATAGACAATGATGGTGCCAGTCCTGTACTTGCTTTGGAGTGACCTGACTGCCTGTGTTAAGCGGCATATCCTGGCACCCGACAGACAGCCCAAAGTGACTATTCCCATGTTAGGACTGGTGAGTGGTATGTCAGTGTGTCTGACAATAAGTGTCACCTATTACAAGTATATTAGGTGTGTTGTTTAGACCGAAGTGCAGTGACTGTGTGGCACACTGACATTGTGAACTATGTGATATGTGGGTATTGTAGTGGGGTAGCAGTTGTGTGTGTGTCTACTTTGGAGGTCTCTGCTGCTTAGGCAGAGTTCATTTACAGCATCCGAGTATGTCTATGTTTGATAATGTGGTTTGAGTGCTGTTGCTAGAGGATATGTGAGACTGATATGTGGTGTGTGTGGTTACCTTCACCACCTGATAGACTGTGCCAGTCATGGGTCGAGAGAGTTCAGCACCCTGTATGTCTATATAGGTGCATCTCACACATATATCTGAGTTTGTCAGGAGGAGGAGAGGGTTGTCTGTGTACATGAGGCAGATGTGACATTGTGTCAATATCACAATATCCACCAGCTGGACTGGAGAGTAATGACAAACTGACCCCTGGACATGCCAGGATATTATGATGACATACTCTGTAGCCTGATCACAAAGGATCAGTAGGGTGTTAAGCATGTAAAAGAGTATAACAGGGATTAGTGCTCATGTTTGTTGGTGTTTTGTAAAGAGTAGCTGAGAAGGAGTCCAGACTGAGTCATGACACCTCCTTCAGCTATGTCATAAATAGCAATGTACACACATATATGCCCTGAGTCAGGGCCAACTGTACCTGACTAATAATGCCGACATCCTAACAGAGAGGCCCATATGTACATACCCACCTCCCACTGACAATAGTCCATATCATCATACCAGGAGATATCACATAGAATGGATGAGCAGCTACCGCCACTGCCAAAAGCATGGCAGCAAGTGGAATACATTGATTCCCAATATGTGTCATGCACAAACTACAGAACAAACAGACCCTGCACCTGAACAGTCAGCTGAGCCTCATCCCCTACACAGGATGTGGAACCGTTGAATGAGTCACAGCTACATATGGCACTCCCCACAAGTGATGGTGCACAACAAACCATGGGAAGTCAAGTCCAGTACGCCTATGAAGTCTGATCTGCAAGGTCATGGAGTCCATCATGGTTGCAGTCATAAACAGAGCTATTGGAAGCTGACATACACACAACCCTACCAACTGCGGTATGTTCATGTGCGGATCATGGTTCCCAAACATGCTAGACTGTTTGAAAGGCAGCCACCCAGGACATACATCAATGAACATATCTACACATGTGTCACATAGACTTTGAATAGCCCTTTATCAACATCCCAGACGCATGTAGTATCCACAAAACCAACAAGCTGTGCATAAATATGTGTTGACATATGACAGAATGTCAATGTGTCTACAGATAGATCACACAAGGTAAGGATTATGAGGTCTTGTTCAAGCTGTTGACACCTGCTGACCCACATGGACCATTCCTGGAATGGCATAAAACAAAGTGTACACACATCACCATGTCCAGTCTGATGATGTCACCATCCTATAAATACAAACAAAGAAGGTTCAAGGAACTCAACACTAGAAGAAAGACAGCACCAAAAACTGTTCCCAGAACAAACCACGATCCACGAATATGTCACAAAGAACTTCTTTTATTGAAATACAAAACGAAGGTTGAGCGCTTTCATCTACCCAATGTAGATTTCATCAGAACACTGAATATATCAAACCTTGTCTCTTAAATACTTTAAAATTCCCGCCTAAAACACCACCTGACCAATTAAACTACCATTAAGTTTTAAAGACATAAGAACATAGATTTGGTAAAACCCATATAAACAGCCTTCTATATATTATCAGTATTAATAATGGTTAAAAAATGCCTAAAACAGCATCAGAATTCAATCATATAGTAAAAGTTCTCTATCAGTGGAATATGAACCATACCCCAACTCTAATAATATATACTAGATGAATGTTTCATAAAAAATATGACAAATGCATGGAGTGCATAAAAGGAACAATATCAAATGTAAGATATAATCCTGCAGAAAATACAAATTACATAACAAATACAATATATAGTTATGACCTGCCTAAATATATTGTGCATTACCAAAGTATATAAATGCCTATATTTAACAATGAACAATTATTTTATATACATATTTGATTGAGTGTATATGTAAATATGTCTATATGTCTCTCTCTGACAAAAGTACAACATTGTTAATTTCTTATAAGGGGCTTAGTAGGAATATTTTCATTGATACCTGGTGGAATTGCCGCATTTAGCTTTAACTGCCATTTGATCTCTTTTTCCCCCCAAATTGCCTTGATGTACCCCCCCTGGGGTTGTTCCTAACTACTTCAAGAATGGCAAATTTGAAGGTGTTACAACCAGCACTACCAGCTAAATGTCTGTATAGTGCATTATTCATATCCTTCTTTTTTATACAATACAAATGATCGTAAATTCTATTACATAATTTTCTGTCCGTTTTTCAACATAAAAACTTGGACAGGACATGCACTTTCCTATATAGACAACATGTTGGGTCTGGCAATTTCCCTTACAAAGATAAATCCTACTACTAATAATATTCTCTAAACTAATACACTCCACTTGTAAAATGGAAGGGCACTGGTTGCAGTGTCCGCATTGCTTAGTCCCTATCCTATGGGTGTTCCCGGAATTATCTCTGTGATTAGACCTAATGTCAATCATTTTTTTGAAATTCATCCCTGTTTTATATACATATGTTGGTTTCTCACCCACTCTATCACAAATTCCTTCATCACTAGTAAGAATATTCCAATTACTATCTACAATCTTTCTCACTTCCCCTACGTGATGTCCAAATTGTATTATACATGACCTGTGATATCCTGATGTACTACATTCATTTGCACTGGTTGACAATAAACACTTGCCCAAGATAGGTATATATTTATTACCCCATTCTCGTATAACATATTCGGTGATGTCCTTGATCATGGCCTCAGGATAACCTCTCTGTCTAAATAGTTTGCCAATAAAGGCCATCTCAAAAATCATATCTTCCTTTCTGGAGGTCATCCTGGCAGCCCTTATGCATTGCCCCTTTAAAATACTTCTTTTCTGCGTATAGGGATGATGACTGGAAAACTAAATAGGCATTGCAAAAAGTGTCTTTCCTATAGATCTTAGACTGAAAAGTGTGTCCATCGCTGAATATGTAAGTGTCAAGATAATTTATTCCCGTCTTACTGATGTTATAAGTAAATTGCAAGTAGGAAGTACTACCATTGATGTAATCGATGAAATTCATCAATTTCTCCTCATCCCCCTTCCAAAGGATGAATAAGTCATCCAGGTACCTGACATAACAACATATGTACTCCTTCCAGGGTGATTCCAATACAAATTCCTCCTCCCAATCCAATAGGACGAGATTGGCATATATGGGGGCACAAGCAGCCCCCATAGCTACACCCGCTATTTGTTTGTAATACTCCCCTTTAAAGAATATGAAGTTATTATCTAGCACAATATTGATGAATTCTGTTAGTATATCGATCTTGTCCCACTGTAATTGACTGTATTTATTCAGACTGTTAATAAATCGAGTCACCCCATCCGCTTTAGGTATGCACGAAAATAAATACTTTACATCTATGGTAACAAATAATAAATTGGGGTCCCATATGTCTTGTTTGAACTTCCCTAAAAATTCCCAGGAGTCCTTAATAATGTGTGGTATCAACTTGTAGATATGCTTTAACCATTGATCAATGACCTTACCAAATGGAAAGGCCTTGCTACGACTTCCTGAGATAATGGGTCTAAAAGGAGAATCCCTAATGTTTTTGTGTATTTTGGGAATTCCTACTATAGTTGCCATTATGGGGTACTCTACTTTTAAAAAATTGTACAGTTCAAATGTGATTCGATCATCCAATAGAAATTCTTCTAGATAAAGGTCAATTCTTCTATGGGCAATATTTATCTGATTGATAGAAGTTACTTCATATTGTTCGGAATTATTCAAAATGTCAAATATTTTGGCAATATAATTATCCATATCATACAATACCACTCCACCCCCCCCCCTTGTCTGCAGTCATAATCCTAATATTTTGAGAATATATAGAATCTAATAGTTTTTCAACTGCTACATTCCACTGGGAAGAATCACCTGATTTTTGTAAATTACCATATAGTTCATATATTTTCTTACTGACCACCTTTTCAAAGGTTGATAGGGTATTGTGCATGGGTGGAGTGACATTACTTTTCTTCTTTAAGCAGTCCATTTTTGAATGCTTATCAGATGAATTTTGAAAAAATATACCCAAATTTATCTTTCTCAAGAATAACTTGAACTCGACTAAAGTATCAACCAGATCAAACTTCCTTCTAGGAATATATTTCATACCTTTCGAAAATGTATCAAAGTGTTTAATGTTTATGGAGTGTTGTGTGTAATTATATATTTTGAAGTCTCCTACACTATATACCACCCCATCAGTGACCCTAATACCAGTAGGTTCACTTTACTGTACTAGTAACCCCTGTGGGGATTCCTTGATCTTCGATCCCCTTGTCTCCATTTGTTTTCTTGCCATTTGTAGTTGCCCTTCCACTTTTTTTCTTGCTCTAAAAAATCTTCCCCATGGTATTCCTCTCTATCAAGATCATTGGACATGTAGTCCACATCATTGCCCCTATCACATCTATCAGGGTTAACATTAATTATTTTGTTCCAATTGTAGGCAGTTTCATTTTCATATTGTCTTGTATCCCTTAGAAATTTTTTGCATTTTCTATCAAACATTTTTTTACTACTACTTTCTACATAGTGAAATTGCTTGGCATGCAATTTCTCCCACTGTGGGTACAATAAATCATTGGTTATAGCAACACTGAGTTCTTCACTGTGGACATAGCCAAAGTGAACCCTAGGGGGGGAAATATTAAAACAAAATTAGGCGAGTTGGAAACTAAGTGGCAAGTGAAATTGGACGCATCTACCCTACCAGGATTAAACGATCATATTTCTATAAAACCCATCCTAGCAGATATGGGGTAGGGGAAATATGAGGGTAGTTGTGATTCAACTCATAAGGTCCAACACTGATGTATTGAATTGTATTTTACTAATAAGTTTATTTTTTTAAATACAAGAGGAAATGTAAATGATTATATGTGGACAGCATAGCTTAACATGTAATGTTTTAATGAATTTTAAAAGGTATTTTTTATGTTTAAAGAGCATTATGTAAAGCACTTTATCAACAGGCACACTGGCACTTTAATACAATGTATAATTGTAATACCCAATCAATTAACTAATCAATTAATTGGAAATGTATGGACTATATAAACATAATGGACTAGAGGTGATTCAGTTCTGAGGAGGTCTAAGTATTTTAGATGAAAGCGCTTAACTCATGTTTGAAGTTTTTCTGGCAAAGATATTTTTTCCCTTCTAAACATGTTACACACCTGTTTAAGCCTGCCTTTCAACATCATTGTATGCAACTTAATGCAATGTTCTGGCTATAATTACCATTATCTAATACAGGCTATAAATACAGGTCTCAGTTCTGCACCCAAGATTATTCCCATCAGAAAGTCATATCCACTGATGGGTTACATAGGGTTATAGTGCCAGCAATGTATAAAGATTACCATCATTGGGAAGATTGACAAGAAGCCCTCACCAAATAATGGGGACGTTTCCTGCCTGAATGGACAAAGATTGTTGATCAACCTCCTCTGGTCTTTGCTTAATTAAAGTTATTGCAAAAAAGGGGCAACTTCCACCTATCAAAATCAAACAACAGTTTATGTGTAGCTCAGATCTTCATTGCATTTGCAGATAATGTTCTGTGCTCAGTCCGTGTGGTGTTAATCTTTCCTCTGCTACTGAAGTACCACTGTTTAAAGTCAGCTAACAATACCTCACCTGACAGATTTTCAAATAGGTTAAGCAGGCTTCACAGGTACTTTCTGCTATCTTATTCAAGCACTGGAATTCGCTTCAGTCATCTCAAAAGATGTAGATGTTTATAAGAAGAAACAGTCATATTTCTAAATTTTAATCTGCTTTTTTTAGAGCCCATAATTCTTCCTGGAATTTGAAAGATACCAGTAGGACTGCCAATACAGACTCTATGAATCTGTAAGCTTAGTGACCATTGTTAAACTGCTAGCAGTGCTTGTTTCAAACACTGTCTTAATTTATACTTGTGTAAAAATGTCTGTATCACTGTCATGTCACAGTAAGTATTACTTAATGCAGGACCAGCAGATTGTGTTCTCATTTCAAAAAATGTACAAATATGTGTACAGAAAGAATCACTATAACTGTAAGGGCGGCAGTACAGGTGGTCTCCAAAATAATCCAGAAAGCATTTGGGTGGGGAGAAAGCAAACTAATTAAACATGGGACAAGCCTGTAACAATGACACTGATTTGTGCTTTTGATGTCTGACTCTTCTGTCTGAAATTCAGTTTTTCATGTAAAGCACAGTAGAAGACTATCCCCACTAGCCTGTTGTATATTTATAGCAAGGATGAGCCATTAAAGGTAAAAATCAGATAAGTGGATGATAAGGTTCTACTATAAGCACTTGAGTTCCAAGTTCTTAAAGACCACTGTCTCGACACTAGGGACTCTAGTGTCCTGTAGCTGGTGCTGGCCACCAGTTGTGCTCAAACTTGAATAAACATTCTGGCAAACAGCTGCTGCACCTCGCCAGAAAACATTATTCAAGTCTGAGTGAGTTAAGTGTGGTAGGTGTAAGAAGTGAATGGGAGGGGTGGGAGTGTAGATTTTAGCAGCAACGGGGAGGGGAGATTTAGGTTTAGGGAGCAGAAAGGGAGATTTAGGGATAGAGAGTGGGAAGCCAACTTAGGTGTAGGGAGCAATCAAGGAGTATTGCTTTGGGGGGGTGGAGTTTTTGGTTTAGACAGTGATCAGAGGTTTAAGGTTTAGGAAGAGAGAGTGAAGTTTTGGATAAGAACAGAAGATTCTTGTTAGGAACTAAGTGGGAATTTTAGGGTTAGAGGTAGAGCTGTGGTACAGTTATCTAGTTTCATTAGGTCAGGTGCAGGGAGTGCTAAGTAGTTAAGGTAGGTGGAGCTAGTGGGAGCTGGAGCATGTACCTGTCTGAGAAAGTGGTTCTGAGCAAGTATATCATGAGCTACCAGTATGTGAGCGCTTATACTACATCCGGAGAATGAATGTCCTTAACATTCTAGTGAGAACTTCAATACAAATGAAGCTCTTTTCCCACATGTGCAAGCACAGGATTTAAAAAAAAATGCAACAATCTTAAAATCTTGAAATAAAGATGCTCAGACATATTGTCTTTTCTCTATTCTGTACCTTTATTGAAAAAGTGCTTTTGTCAAAACACATTAGATACTGAAATAATTGATTTGTAATGATGTAAGTCACCTACCCCATAATGTTTGCTTTCTAAATAATGTAGTTCCATATATATATATATATATATATATATATATATATATATATATATATATATATATATATATATATATATATATATACATGAGTGTCTGTAGAGCTACAATAAGAATTTAAAGAAATATTTTCCCTTTAAAGGGAATTTAACATTAATATCTAGGCAAATGCTCTGGAATTTGATTTTTTTTTTTGCTCTAACACTTGAAATCTTATGTGACAGGCATCAATATGATATAGTGAGGAGTGTTGTTAATCCATAGTGCCAGAAAATGGAGTTCAGTCTTGAGATTTATTTAATGTGTAAAACGTTGATATTCTTCCTGTGTCTTTATGGATGTTTTAGTTGTTTGTGTTTTCTTTTTTTTTTTCTTACTGGTAGAGCCAACTGAGCACAACCCATTGGAAGACCCAGACAGCAATCTCCGAAGTGAAAAGGTTTTCTATCAAAATGTCAAAGTATAAATGTCAATTTCTTCAGACACATAAATGGAAATGGTTATGCACATAAAACTCTGCATGGGGTATTAAGTGACAATGGAAAAAGTCATTAATATTGATAACTACATCTGGATAACTGTGCACTATGATGTAATCAAAGCAAAGACAAGAACAGCAGTGTGGTATAAACTGTACACCAAAGCCCATACCGCTCAACCTCCAAGCAGTAAAAATCATGGCAATGGCCTTAAAAATCATAGCAGTGTGTCAAAGAGAAGAGCGTCTTCTTATTTTTCATAACAGAAAATCGTTATGTTCTATGTCCTGTATAGTTAATTACAGTGAATCTTTGAATAGGCTTAATTTATGTATAGAATAAAGTATGTAATAAGAAACAAACAAGTCTGACTTTTATGTGAAGCATCATAAATCTGGGAGAAGCAAGGCTAAATCTGAGCGGTAAGATCATGTCAGTATGCCTTCATCATAACATTTGAGAGGTATGCCAGCATCAACACTGTTCAATCCAAGGTGAGCAGCCAGAAATGTTAGTTTTCTATACCACATGCCTGTCTTGTTACCTCACTTTTAAAATACCCACACTTTTCAATGGCATATGTCATACATTTGAAATTAACAATTCATCGTGTACTTATCCTTTCTCTATACATAACTCATATTATTTGGTCTCATGCATGTGTGTGGTTTTATACACATCTACATATTAACATAATAGAGATCAGATTTAGTACAATTTTTACCCATTTTTTTACTGTTGGCTTGTCTCCTAGTGGACTCTAAGAAGCAAACTAGACCTGTGACTCGACTCTTCTTCAAAAATCCAGAGCTTGTCCTTCCTCTAGTGCTAATGAGTCTGAGATGCCGTCTGCAGGGTAACCAAAAGATTAAGTTATTACAACTTGGAAAAATCAACAAAGATATTCAACTTTCAAGTACTATAACTTGTAAAGGACAAACACCAATCAAATACCTGCCTTAAAGTTAAAAATAAGCAGAACTTCTGACCTAAGAAAATTGTTAGACACTTGAGTTTTAATCATGCAAACTTATTAAATCTCACACAAAACAAAAAATAGACAAATATCATTCCCCTCCCGCCATGCTATTACCACTTCTACTGAGCAAAGAACACTGAAACTACTGTAACTATAAGGAGTGTTTAGAATTTGAAATGGTACCACCTAAAGCTTTGTACCAGTGGTATACGAAACCCTTTAAGAAAAAATGGTCACACAGTTTGGTAACAGTCTTAAATCATGACACTCAAAACTGTAAGCCCTAGAACAGCGATACTAAATGCAAAAAAATGAGGACTTGTGTACACTAAATCAGAAATTGCTGTTTTGATTTCTGCCTCTTCAACAGTGTATGGTAATTCTGGAGAGGGTATATGTGATGAGTGGGGATGTGAGGGGATGCAGTGGGGTCTGCTCCCTTCTAAAAAATAACTTTAAAAGAAAACAGTGATTGTCCACATTCACCGTTCATAAGTTTCACCATGATTATTCAAAGACTTGCAATTATGGGTCAGAGAATTAAACCAAAGAGCCTCCCAGACTACTAACTGAAAAAGAATCCCCAGGATTCACGAAGCCTCCGTGTAAGAGTTATAACTCTTACACGGAGGCTGCAGTTAAACTGAGTGATGTCAGCATGCTCTGCATATTCATGAGAGCATGCTGAATCACACCTAAGTCGAACACGGCCGTAAGACAGTAGGGCGTGTCCGTAGGCTGAGCCCTGCAAGCGGACACGCCCCAGAAGTTTAAAAGTGCCCAAAGTAGACACCCACAACAGAGTCCACGGAAATGTGAATAAACACAACACAACACATGCCCCTACAGACTATTAAACATAAAACAATCTAAATGAACATGTCAATTTTTTTTAAAATTGTAAAGATGTTTAACCGTGAGTGCGTTCGTTTGCGCGGGCGTGCCCGTAGCGCAGCTACAGTTAGCAGTCAATGGGAAAGCATATAAGAACTAAATATGCAAAATAAGCCAGGAAGCAATAGCGAAGCGGTAGAGATGCCGGCTGCAGAGCAGGCATTCATGGTTCGAGCCCCCACAACACCAATTTTTTTTTCGCAAAATAAGCAGGAAACAAGTCCCTGACACATATATGTACACATAAAACCAGAATATATGTAAAATGCAATGTAATAGCCTATTTATATTGAATAAATGTGAGCTAAGAAATGAATATAAACTGCCAGATGTGCCCATAGCTGAGCTACAGTTCAACAGAGTGAGGTTATGTGCCCGTAGATAAGCATATGTTTAACTGGTGCAAAATGAGTGCCTGTAGCCGAGCAGTGGTTTACCACGCTAAATATATGTGCCCCTAATTGAGCTAAGCGGCATATGCGTGCCAATAGCCAAATGAGTGTTAAACCGGCGTACCCCGTTTGCGGAGCTGCGCGCGAAACGAGCTAACCGACGAACAACGATGAGCAAGCCGTATCCAAAATGCCTTTACACAGACACACCCCTCAACATGTCTAGACAGTCATGAAAAAAAAAGCAGTGGCCAGGTTCGAACCCAGGATACTATACACCATAGTCAAGGTACAGAACCACTAAGCCATGACAGCAGTTCCTAGAAATGCAATATTAGCTCATATATAGGAATGAATACAAACTACAGCATGACAATGCAGGTTTACTGAAGTTGATACAATTCCAAACTGGCCAATCACAGATATGTGCGGGAAAAACGGACTATATAAGCCCCATAGGCGGGAATACACAGCATAAACGATTGTAGAACAGACCTGCAGTTAGAATGTCAGGTGTAGGTGAGGGTAGTCGCTTTCGAGAGGTGGGGTGTTGAGGAGTCCAGGTACATGGCCTAGCTCCTAGTCCACAACCATGAGGCCCAACTCATGCAGGGCCAGGTCCTTTGGGGAGTGTACAAGGCTGAGGCGTGGGACCAGTTGGCTCATGAACTCACCAGTGCCACAGGAATTCCTAGGACAGGTGAGCAGGTCCGTCACCACCATGCGGACCTGAAGAGACGTAAGCAGGACCAACTGAACCGTTGGATCCAGGAGGCCCGGCAATAACCCAACGCCCCACCACTGAGTAAGTGTCAATTAATTATGTTTGTAGAAAGTTAAACTACCTGAAATCATGGAGATGTGTATTCCAATATTACTTCATTTATATTACAGCTGCAGGTGCCGTTCTGCGAACCGCAGAGCCTATGCCGATAGGCTGGTGCGATTGCCACCAGGCAGGTCAGTAATCCACTACTAGTAACTGTAAAGATATATAAATGTATGACAGTCAGCATAAGAGTGCAGTGTAGCCAGGAAGGAATTAAATCTGCAAGTCACAGTGTGAAAGTGTATGCAAGTATTGCCTGATTACAACAGTTCCCAGCCTGTAAGTTGAAACTAATCATGAGACTGTCCAATGCATATTTTGAAATAAAACTGCCCTGCCTGTAAGAAAATAGTACACAACCTGCAGCAGCAGGTAAAGTATAGCTGCAGAAGAGGATGAAATCACATGTGTGAAATATATCCCTGTGGAAATACTGAAACATGACAGAAGTGAGAGTGCTGGAAAGAACTGTAATAACTACTGTTAAAACATGTCAATAAAGCCTAGAAGTACCAGTCTGAATAGTAACATGAAAGCAAGTGAGAGAGTGTGAGAAAGTGTCAGGAATACAGCACTACAGTAGTAATAACCCTGAATAAACTATACTGCAGTCAGGACATAATTAAATGCATGTGAGACTCAGAACCAAACAGAAACATCTGTTCAAAGTGTTGCTGCATGTGGAATGTGTACACCAAAATCTGGATATGTTGCTCCCAGTCTGAAATATGCAGATAGAATGACTGTCTGATATACCAAACATCCACACCTGTCTACAAGTATAGAAAGCACAGTTAACAGGATGATGTATCTGCACAAAGTTCGATATGAATCGTGTATGAACAGCAATAAAATGTAGAGTTATGTTGCAGTAACAGTCCCATCTGCAAGGTTAAGTAGTTAACATATAGGACACTGTAGTTAGAACAGTAGTGTGTATATAACTGTAGCTATTAGAAATGTTCAGCATATGTGGTTGTATTCGAAGGTGTTAATAATATGTTTGATTTACCCCCACCCTCTAACCATCTATAACCCATTCCACGGCAAATGGTATGTGCAATCACAATTACCACCCCTGGACATCTGTCCTGTTGGGTCATATATATTTGCATGTCTGTTGATGCATCCGCCCGTTCATACATCCACACCTGATGGCCTGTTGCCATCAATCAACCCTGCATGTTGTTGGACTGTGTATTACTGTTCAAATTATGCATGTGCTATGCACGCTGTTCAATGGTGTGAATAACTGGGTGTTTGGTTAATGGGAATACTAATGCATGCTGTTACAACTAACTGTGAATGGTATTTATATGTCACTAACCCAAACTGTCATGACATAATGCAAAACATAGAGCGACAGGGAAGGCGGGTTCAGGCGGACCCACCTCTCCCACCTCAGCTGGCGAGTGCACCTGGCACTAGTGCCGAGTCCGGACCTCCTCCGGTGGCCCTGTGCCACCTGTGGGTGGAAGCGCTGCAGGGGACGGGGCTCACCCCCTCTGCAAGTGTGGCGGAGGAGATCCACCACTCACCCTCCGTGGCGTCTGGACTGTGGTGCGTAGGGAGATTCGGACTCTGTCCTTGAGCCCCTCGCCAGCTCGAGGCAGCGGGTGGCGCAACTAACGGGCATGCCCGTTGCCCCGCCTACACAGCCCCAGCACAGCCCCGTCCTGGGCAGTGAAGGAACAGTGGCAACTGCCTATGGGTGGGGATATCAGTTCCACTGTTGCCATCTGTGGGCTCATGGGCTCTGGACATCCAAACCTCCATCCCCCTCAATTGTGTAACCCCCCCACACGTGTCATACACCACCCCTGTATGTGTCTTGTCTTGTCTGTTAACCTACCCAACCTACCTCCCCAGCTGTACCGACTACCTTCACCTGACATACCACTCTCACCTGAAAAAAAATAAAAAGGGCACTCTGTACCCACAAAAATTACGCCCATACATAGCTGCCCATTCCTTTTACATGTCTACTGGACATGGAACCCATCAATTCCAATTGGCTGTACAACAGGTATTATTGTTGTCCTGACACCTCTCTCAGGGGTGGAAGGTTTCAAATGTCACACCAAATTACATACATATGCACAGCTGTTGCTGCTGAAGAAATGGGCAGATATGGGCCTTACCTACATACCTCCTGTACATCCCAAGCTTGTTTCCCTACTGTCTTACCCTCTTTGTGACCCCTTTTTCACCACTTTCCTGTCTCCCCGTTTTCTTTTCTTTCAAAGAAAATAGCGTGTCGCAAAGTAAGCCGTTTACGCGGTTGTAAGCGGGTGTGTGTGCTTGTCTTGCGTGAGCTAACCGCCAGTGCGCATCGTGAGCTCCGCAAACCAGCGCTAACCCGTTACAACTGCTTAAAAGTGCCTTAGTCACTTTGATTGACAGGTCCTGTACTCAGTTCCAAAGAAAAATAAAATCCCACTGTGAGTCCCGAACCCAGGACCTTGGCAACTATAGTCTGCATGACTTACCACTAAGCCATGACTCTTATATAGAAACACTGTGCTAAAAGTAAATATATCATTTAACAGTAGGAATGAATGTAAAGGGAATATAGATGTGTAGTACACAAAGCATGACATTTAGAATCACAAACAAAACTGGTGGATTTCCATAATAGTAGTGTGTGAACAGAAACAGCCATGCTAGTTGGAAGCTAGTAGGTAATAATGTCACCATAGCACCTTGCAAGACACACACATACTCATAGCAGGATAAGCACTGCCCATACCCCACAACCTCCTACAGGAACAGGACCAAGTAATAAAATATGTGGAGCAAAGGCCCAAAACCAGGGACACATTACAAATAAAGTTACAACAAATACAGACAGTTCAGAAAGTAACAGGGTCTACACCTTGTGGGATGTTTGGAAGGGTATGCAGTCTGGAACTTGAATGTTTGTCACCATATTCTGACTTGAGCCCAGACTGACTTGCCAGATAAAGGTGTGCATGAGATAATGACCAAATTATGAGGCAGAAATGTGGACAGCCTGCAAATATCTGTACACATGACGGGTCCAACACCACCATATTTGAATAGTTAAGAACCCAGACATAGCAACAGTGAATGTCTTACAGGGATGCCCCACAGACCCCATGTGAAATGTACAAACAGTAGGCAGAAAGGTGTAACACATGCAATGGTAACTATGGAGTCCGGAAAGTATTCACCACTCGCATGGCAGAAAAAGTGTAGTAATACATATGCTCATGCTAACTCACAGTCACAACTGCAGCATACCAGACATTTTAATGGGTGTACCCCAATGATATGTACCATTCCATGAGGCACATAACTGATGAACCTGAAAGCCTCTGGGGCTTGCTCAGCAGCATACTCACATACCCTAATAGATGTCAAGGCCCACACCATGGACAGACCACACTGCATGCTGTAACACCCTAGTAGATATAGCAAGCATTCCAGGGTGTGAATGTACATGGAAAATAGGAAAGCTACAGCAGCACACTACAGTCAAGACACCTAGCAGGCACACCAGTACTGACAGTAAAGGGCAACTATTGAAGCCTTAGCAACAGAGTGCAAGCAAAGGTGAAAGGAAAGCACACACACACACACACACATTAACAATAGTAGTAGTTGTAGTTGTTAGTGTACATACACAGTCAGTACAGGAAACTGGAGAAATGAATGGAGGAATGTTAATCCACAACCCACCGAGAAAATGAGAGATACCAACCTTTACACTCACAGAATGTTGTCCACAGCATAACAGCATGGTCCCTGCCCTTAACATCTGAAAGGGCTATGCCTATTTCACACACCCTTTATAGCACAGTTCTGAAATCACAGTGAGAACTGCAATCAGTACACAACAGGCTGCATGCAATTAGCAAATGCTGGCTAACAATTGGTGCAGAGGCCATCACATGGGCATATGCAGATACCTACAAAAGTATGCTGTACTCCATGTCCACGCATGCAATACTTTCATTGCACCCTGAGAGAGAAAGAGAGACAGAGAGAGAGAGAGAGAGAGAGAGAGAGATAGAGAGGACTAGACTGCAACTAAGCAGACGGAAACGAATCCCTCAGCAACAGCTACCTGGAAGCTGACAACTGTGAAGTGGAGCAGCAGGACAGAGAGCCAGACAGTAGCAGAAGCAGCTGGGACAAACACAGGTACTGTAAAGTAATACTATAAAGGTGTACATACTGTGAACCCTCCATATGTGCCATTGGTCTGTATCCATATGTATATGAATATGTGTAAAGGGCAGGAGACATACAGCACCTATCAGTGAAGGCTGTACATACATTTGTATGTGTGAGCATCTATGTGCACATATAAATGTTGTTTGATTGTAGGTTGTACTGCCATGTACAAATTAGGTTACACAGCTATGTATGTTTAGCAGTATGTTAGTGTGTGTATACAGTAAGGTAGACAAATATGCTGATATACCTTTCTAACATATGGCTATGTATGTATGTCAACATATGTATGTGTATATATATATATATATATATATATATATGATATGCATATATGTATACATACATAGAGAGAGATGTATGGACTACATAGACAGATGTCGATAGAATATTGTAGCAACATATCTATGTAATGCACACATGCAGAGATAGATATATGTAGATACATATACATAGACAGACTGATCTGACCACCTACAGGTATGATTGTATATGATGACCTGCAACACAGCCTGTCCCCCGCCCTGTCGCCCACACCCCTCTGCCCCTCCACATCTACAGCAGAATATGTACATCAATATATATATATGTGCAAATGTATACAGACATATTTACACATATATATATATATCTATATACATATAGACATATCTTAATACATATATATATGTATAGAGAGAGAGAGAGAGAGAGATGTATATAGAGTCTGAGTGAGGCACATGTGTACAGATGTATTGCAACAGGTGCCTGGTGACAAAGGCACGGAGTGAACACCAGTGTCAAATCGGAGTAACATACCACATTCCAGATCACCTACACCAGTAACCACCATATATGTGAGTGTCCGCCCACCACTGCATGTGTCAGGGGTGGGCAGGGTCAGACATGTGTACAATAGTGGCCCCAATGATAGTCACAGTGGCACACTATCCCTGGAATAGCTGCACATGGTATGTGTACGCAGACATGGTGGGTCAGGCATGGACATGTAGGTCGGTGTACCCCCCACAGCACATAATGGATGCCATGGTATGGACCTCACATGACAGCAACAGATATGGAGAAGGACACAGTGACATGTACAACACTGTGACAATGCACCCAAACACAGTACCAATGCACAGTGACTGACAACACCACAGAGTACACATATGCTACCCACGTAGAGGTTACCACCCCCAGATGCACATATGGAGGTCACAATTATGACAGATGTCCAACAACCATTGTAACACCACCCACCATCCACAACCTAAATGTCTGCTGTGTGTCGTCTGTGCCACTGCAATAGTGTGCACATGTGTAGATACGGGTTCCAACTCACAGATAGGACACACCCTGCAACAAACCACACAGTGTTAAGAAGCGAGACTCCCCATGTGTACATGTCACACATACCCCTGCTGAATGTTAGTCAGATAGGTAATATGCCATATGAGTCACCTTGTGTGACTGTGTGACAGCAGCAGGTACCATCACACCACATGTGTCACAATGGTCAGGTTAGCAGAACAGTACGCTGTAGACACAGGGGCATTAGCATATTGTATAGTATTGTATTACAATGTCATGTATTGTGTTGTATTGTATTGGTATGGTGAGGTGCCTCCTTCATGGAGTGGAACCACTGGTGCTGTGCCAGTGTAGGGTACATACCCTGTAGTCAAGGTAGTGTAACATAGCACTTCTATATGTGTGTTTAGCTCCTGTCAGAGGTTATGTAGCATGCAACTGGGGATACCAGCAGGACCCATCCATGTTGTGTATTCTGCTGACCTGCGGGTGTCTCTCACCTGGACATCTGTGATGACTTGGAGGTTAGGGTCAGCTGGGATAACTATGCCTTATTACAGGGTAGAGGGCGGGGTGACACCTGCACTGAACCTGTCCGCCACAATGTCGTCTAGCTGTGGTGTCAGTGAAATATGTGTTGTGTACTACCTATGGGCATAGAGGATGGCTCCTGACCAGGTTAAGCTAACATAACTCAGGTAGGCCTCCTGGTCATCTGTAGTGTCACGCTTGTCGTCTCACTCAACATTGCCCATGTAGTCAGTATGATGGGAAATAGATCCTTACCAGTGCTGCTCAGACATGCCCTCCCTTCAGTGACTGATGCTCTGTCTTGCAGTAGCTTACATCTTCTGTAATACAATCTGTCTATGGCTGGGGTCCGCCAGACAGGATGCTGTCCCTTTGTGGATAGTGTCTTGGCCATATATGGGAATGCATGAGCCATGCATTCTTGGAGATGTCTGTAGAAAGCAATTGTGTAGGGGTCAGCATTGTGGGTTGTCTCTGCCACTGGCCCAGTGGGCTGTAAGGATACCATATCACTGTTACAAAGTGTAATGTCTGTATCTGTAATGTTGTGCACTGTAGCCATCTGTGCTGGTGGTGGAGGTGGGATATGTATATCCAGGGCAAGCAGGGTGTGGTCAGCCCACAGTACTCGCCAATGTACGCCATACAGTACCTAGATACAAACCCCCAGAGTGAAGAGGTGCTCCTGACCTGCATTGGTGTTCTGACTGCTGGTGTTTGGTAGTATGTCGCGCGGGCCTGGCAGGTACTGTTGCACAGTTGCTGGCCGAGCACTGATACCTGGCCATCTACATGTGTATCCACCAATAGACAGACAGATGCTACATATGTGAGATATGTGGTATCATAACAGTCAAGTAGCATGTGTAGTATGTGTGCCAAAGTCTGCTGACATATATTGCTGATACCAGGTTATCTTCTTTCTCAGGTACATGGCCCACCCAAGGCATCCCAAATACTCCGCGGCTGAGGATGAGGAGATACACCAGAGCCTGGTCGGGACTATGCAGCACTCTTTTCCGCACCAGCCAGAATCAGCAGGTGAGGGCTGCACTGTGGCAGGACCTTGTCCGTCCGGTAAAATGATATAGGCATGCATAATAGGACATATGAGCAGATGCGACATCACTGCAGTGATTTGATTAGACATGTCCGTCAGCGTCGTCAGATATCCACAGGCAACAGGTCGCCACAGGTGGGGTGGCTACACATCCCCACTCACCAGACTGGAGGACTACTCCTGAGTGTAGTGGCTCCAGTCCACCTGCAACAACAGCAGCAGCAGACATGCATCATGATGGAGGCTGGAGCCACACAGCAGCAGGACAGTGAACGTGCAGGTAATATGTCATATGTGTAGTTGACTGTTGTGTACACTGGTAGTTAATGCATGTGTGTGGTGTGTCCTTGGTTCGTAGCTGCCACCATAGTATTTAATGTGCAAGCGTGATATCCTCAATATTAGCTGCAGACCTGTGAAAGGCGACTGCTGTACTCCTGACCTGTATCATACTCAGTAACATTGGAACAGTTGTGCCCACTAACATTAGTTTCCTCATGTCTGCAGGACCCTCTGGTATCACTGCATTGCAGCCTATCCATGCTGGTGAGTGTCTATTTACAATACCTGTAAAAGTGTTGATAGTAATAGTACTATTTGGCACACTTAGTAGTGCTCTTTGTATGCATGTAGGTGTGTCTGTGTCTGTGTGTCGATATCACGCATACTGAGTACTGTACAATTGTATGAAACTGTGTGCATGTGTGCATGTGTGCATGTGTGCATGCATGTGCATATGTGCATGTGTGCATGTGTGCATGTGTGCATGTGTGCATGTGTGCATGTGCACCTGTGCATGTGCATGTGTGCATGTGTGCACGCGGTATGCACGTGTGCATGTGTGCATGTGTGCATGTGTGCATGTGCATGTGTGCACCTGTGCATGTGTGCATGTGTGCATGTGTGCATGTGTGCGTATGCACATGTATGCATGTGTGTGCATGTGTGCATGTGTGCATGTGTGCATGTGCATGTGTGCACCTGTGCATGTGCATGTGTGCATGTGTGCACGTGGTGCATGTGCATGTGTGCATGTGTGCATGTGTGCACCTGTGCATGTGCATGTGTGCATGTGTGCATGTGTGCACCTGTGCATGTGTGCATGTGTGCACCTGTGTGCATGTGTGCATGTGTGCATGTGTGCATGTGTGCATGTGTGCACCTGTGCATGTGTGCATGTGTGCATGTGTGCACCTGTGCACGTGTGCACGTGTGCATGTGTGCATGTGTGCACCTGTGCATGTGTGCCTGTGCATGTGTGCATGTGTGCATGTGTGCATGTGTGCACCTGTACATGTGTGCATGTGTGCATGTGCATGTGTGCATCGCTGGTAATGTGTAGACATTGTAAACTGTGTTTCCTGTTTCCTTCCCACAGGTTCTGTTGCTGCTCTGGTGTCATATAGCAGGGAACCTGAGTCAGGTGCCGTGGGTACTGATAATGATGACATTGGTGTAATGGCACAGGAAGGTATGCCAGGGTCCGCCATTGGTCAGCCAATTGACAGTACACAGCTGTTGACCCCATCAATGCGCTACAGTTATCCTGCCAATACACCCTTGTCACCACTGTCCCTAGGTGATGGACAGCATACAGTGGGCATTGACCAGGGTAATGTGGTATCTGCGGCACATGCTTCCCCACACAGCAGCCATGGGCATGGCCCAGAGATGGTACCACACTGACAGATGTCCAGGGTTCTCGTGGGAGCATCCATGGGCGTACTGCCCCTGTCAGACGTGCCCACAGAGGTCTTACAACCTCAGCTATGTTTCGGACTGTCATGCAGGCACAGTCACGTATGGAACGGTACACCAGACAGGGTCTGAGGGAGCTGGCAGCATGTCGCAGCCATGACAGACAGTATGCGTGACATTGCGGCCGCCATCCGTGATTTCACCGATGTCGAGACAGGCGTTGTGGGGACATATTAGACGGATCCACAACTACATGTCCATGAGCCAGGGTGATGGTGGGCGGTTGAGGCGTCGGCGTGGCCGTATGCCAGCAATAGCAGCAGCTGGCGGTCGGCGGGGCGACAACAGGGCGCGGCGCCCCATAGTGCCAGCAGCAGCCCCAGCAATGCTGGGTCTGTGCTGTCATCAGACCGCCCCAGGAGACGCGTGCGCGTGGCTCTGGCCAGGCCTGACAGGGCTCTGTGTCCAGTCAACGAACACCTGCTTCTGATGACAGTACCCAGTCTGGGTTGGTACCGGATATGGTCCGTAGCACCCCTGCAAGGCACAGGTACCGTGTCCGTGGCCAAAGACACTGATCTGTATGACCTGGCAGGTACAGTCTGTGGCTGTCCACAAACACCAGTATATGGCAGCCATGAGGTGGAACTGTGTGCATCCATACACACATGCAAATTGACAACACCTAGGGCTACCACATACATGCACACACTGCATCAACATTGCCCCACCTTCTACTGCTGTCCCTCACCAACACACATACACATACATGTCAA
The DNA here is from genome assembly GCF_019279795.1 of Protopterus annectens. Classification (NCBI taxonomy): domain Eukaryota; kingdom Metazoa; phylum Chordata; order Ceratodontiformes; family Protopteridae; genus Protopterus; species Protopterus annectens. Next base: position 1,750,102,546 of record NC_056729.1, read on the forward strand.
TTGGTGGTATGGGTGGCTGACCCAGGCATACCAAGTTCACACCCTGTGCATATGATGAAACTGTGCCACCTCCTGCATTCTGTAACAGCTGTGCAGGTACAGGTTCACATGCTGCTGATGCACAGGGTGACCACATAGATGTGTAGTAATAGTATCATGTTGTTAACAGTACTGTGTGCTGAATTAATTGTGGGTATATCACAGCATGCCTGATGCAGTATGTGTGTGATTGTCATGTCCTGTTGTCTACACCCATGGTAAGTACCATAGTGTATCATCTGCACATGTTGGCATACTGGTGGTAATGATGTCAACAGCAGGCTACATACATAGGTAGCACAGGGGATGGGTAATGAATGTAGTAATACACAATGATGGACATGTAAATTGCAAGTGGCATGTTGCCCACACTAGACTCTGCAATGCAGATGTGTGAGGATGTTGATATGTGTGCAGAACTTCACAACTGGTACAGGACACACAGGAGCACACTAGCACTGCATGCACACATCTCATACCATGCTAGACAGCACCACACATAACTAACTGTCACAGGAGGGAGAGTCCCCATATATGTCAGGGATACTGTGGTGGCAGGCCAGGGAGCATACATCCCACTAAGTATGGCACCACTGAGAGAAGGCTCGGTGTCTGTTATTTGACATGTGTATTACTGCAGGTATGGGCACATGGGTTTCTATCCAGTTATTGTACATCCTGACAGTACATGCATGTTCCATACACTTGTGTGCACTGAGACTGGACCCTAGCCATCTGACCAGTGTATTTCCATGTACATGTGCATAGCGCCTGCATATTTGCAGTGCTACCTTATGGAACTGGTACAGCTTGTTTGTTGTACAATGGACTACATGGAACCCTGTTCACTGTATCTTTGTTTGCATGCATGTTTGCTTGCAATTACCCTGGAATACCGATCACACCTGCAATGCATAGTTATAGAGCTTCTGTGGACTCCTAGTGCCATCTGCATAGCCTACTATATGTATGGCCATGTCCCACTTGACAGGTTGCCACTGTTTGACCTGTTCACATGTACATTGCCTGTGACACAGTGCATATGACCTGCCTGGCATGTGTCCACGTGAGCAGTCATATATGCTACTGCTAAGTAGTCACAGGCACTACACCTTCACACATTCATCTCCTGTTGAACTACCTGCTTTGCTAGGGACAGCCTGCACCTGTCACCCTGGCCTATCAGATATTGGCAAAGCCTCTTGCTACCCCATAGTGCCTATGTTAGGCAGGGCTCACATGACAAACCCACCTTCATAGGTATCACAAGGATAAGACACTAAGAGCAATGCTACCCAATGCCAGATGTCTAAACCTCCAGATGCATGCACCCAAAACACTCCTTGGCGTGGGAAACATCGATATCTGTGCAGTAACAGATGCCTGGTTCAGGGCTACTGAGAGCACACTCAACACTACCGGGTAACCCGTTGATTTCTTTACAGTCACCAAGGCCATTGCCGAGGGAAGGTGGTTCACAGCCTACCTGGACCTTGCAAACGCTGCGCAACAATACCCCACTTGGGCATTCTAGGAAGCTCAGCAGCTTAAATATAAGCCCCTATGTCACTAGATGGATTGCACAGTGGCTCAAGAACAGAACCCACATGGTTAGCATTGCTGGAGCCATGCCAGACCCCATAACAGTTACAGGTTGTGTCCCAGAAGGCTCAGTCCTGAGACCCTCTTGTTTGGTACATATTTATTGGAGGTACAGGCCAACACGGATGAACTGTGGCTGTCCAAATATGCAGATGACTGCAAACTGGACACCATAATCGACTCCCCAGCTGACACAAGCATCATCTTCCAAAGGGGCATCATAGCAACAGACAACTTGTGCCAGAGCCATGGCGTCTGCTGAACAGTGTGTAGAAGGGGAATGTGCATCCTGTAGTCTGTTCACCTAGTTGCCAAAAGGGACATTGTCCTCACACACACTAACCCCCCTCAGCCAAAACACACACTTGCCAATTGCAGGATTCAACCCCCTATCTGACTGTTATGACACGTGAGACGGGCACATTAGCAGAGCACGCTATTTGCATTACTGGGGGTTTTCTCTTCCCCTGCTATACTTATAGAGTGCTGACATCATCAGTGTTTAGAAAAGGGAATGGGCATCCTGTAGTGTCTTATCCTATTTGCCAAAAGGGACACTTCCCTCACACACTAACCCCCCCTCAGACAAACACAGTCATCTGCCTATTTGGACAGCCACAGTTCATCCGTGTTGGCCTGTACCTCCAATAAATATGTCATTCACAGGATTCAAACCCCTACCTAACTGTGTTATGACACTTGAGACGGACGCATTAGCAGAGTGCGCTATTTGCATTACTGGGAGGTTTTCTTTCTCCTGCTGTACTTATAGGGTGCTGACATCATCGGTGTTTAGAAAAGGGGATGGGCATCCTGTAGTCTGTTCACCTACTTTCCAAAAGGGACATTTCCCTCACACACTAACCCCCCTCAAACAAACACACACACTTGCCATTCACAGGATTCAAACCCCTACCTAACTATGTTATGACACTTGCGACGGACGCATTAGCAGAGTGCGCTACTCGCATTACTGGGAGATTTCCTTTCTCCTGCTTTACTTATAGGGTGCTGACATCATCGGTGTTTAGAAAAGGGGATGGGCATCCTGTAGTCTGTTCACCTAGTTGCCAAAAGGGACATTTCCCTCACACACTAACCCCTCTCAGACAAACACACACACTTGCCATTCACAGGATTCAAACCCCTATTTAACTATGTTATGACACTTGAGACGGATGCATTAGCAGAGCGCGCTATTCGGATTACTGGGAGGTTTCCTTTCTCCTGCTGTACTTATAGGGTGCTGACATCATCGGTGTTTAGAAAAGGGGATGGGCATCCTGTAGTCTGTTCACCTAGTTGCCAAAAGGGACATTTCCCTCACACATTAACCCCTCTCAGACAAACACACACACTTGCCATTCACAGGATTCAAACCCCTATCTAACTATGTTATGACACTTGAGACGGACGCATTAGCAGAGCGCACTATTAGGAATACTGGGAGGTTTCCTTTCTCCTGCTGTACTTATAGGGTGCTGACATCATTGGTGTTTAGAAAAGGGGATGGGCATCCTGTAGTCTGTTCACCTAGTTGCCAAAAGGGACATTTCCCTCACACACTAACCCCTCTCAGACAAACACACACACTTGTCATTCACAGGATTCAAACCCCTATCTAACTATGTTATGACACTTGATACGGACACATTAGCAGAGAGCGCTATTAGGATTACTGGGAGGCTTTCTTTCTCCTGCTGTACTTATAGGGTGCTGACATCATCGGTGTTTAGAAAGAGAATGTGCATCCTGTAGTGTCTTTTCCTATTTGCCAAAAGGGACATTTCCCTCACACAGACTTACACACACACACACACTGAGCACTTGAAACCCCTACCTAACTATGTAATGACACGTGAGATGGACACATTACCAGAGCGCGCTATTCGGATTACTGGGAAGCTTCATTTCTCCTGTTGTACTTATAGGGTGCTGACATCATCTGTGTTTGGAAAGGGGAATGTGCATCCTGTGGGGAGGCAAACACCAAGCACACTATGGCTAAGCTGTCATTCCCTAGGGCAAACAGCCTAGTGTTGACCTCTACACCATTATGTTTAATTGTCAAATGCACATTATTTGTTGCTGATAGACTGTTTGCATATCTTTATTGCCATAGCATTCCCTGTTGGTATGAACAACTTCTGCATCTGTGGAAACTGTTTGCATATGGGAGGGATCCACTATACCACGTATGTCTCTGTAGTCATTTAACTGTGTGCACTGGGCAGACTGCTGTAATGTGGTTGGTTCCTGGCATAACACATAACAATACCAGATATGTGTGTCCAACTGCTAAACCAAGATTTGGACTAAGTGTGTGAGCATGCCCAGTTCAGCCTTCCCATGGCATGTTGTCAAAGTGTGTGAGCATGCCCAGTGTGATTATTCCATATGTTGGACTCTGCAGCCCACCACATTTGTGGATGTGTGTGGACTTCACAAACTAAGTGTGTGAGCATGCCCAGTTCAGCCTTCCCATGGCATGTTGTCAAAGTGTGTGAGCATGCCCAGTGTGAGCATTCCATATGTTGGACTCTGCAGCCCACCACATTTGTGGATGTGTGTGAACTTCACAAACTATCACCCGTTTATGGTTGTGGGTTGTGTGTCATGTTGTGTAGTTACTGTACAACTGCTTTGTGTGTGAACACAACAGGATTATACTGTGCCTGCAGTGTTTGCATGGGATACTTTGCATACAGTTGTCAACATCCTTTCACACTGACCTAACACTGTAGTACTGTATAGTGTACTGGTAGTACTTTGACTGTGGTGGACAGTAACCTGGGCTTTACTGCTATTACTGCTTTACATTTCGATAGTGGGCACAACAGCCTGGTTGGGGCCAGTTGTGTACATCTGACCATGTTGCATTCTGTTCAGATATGAACTACTTACACCAGGCTTGTCCAACATTGTTAGTGTATTCCACAACATAGGTGTACAATTGCAAACACTAGCGATGTGCCCTAGTCCATGTCTAATGCAAGTTGGAGAGTGTGTTTGTCCTTCCACACACATTGTAAGAGGAGTTTGCCATGACATATGTCATGGTTAGTATACTGTGCCTCTCCCTACCTGTGACATGACAGTGATATCCAGGATAAACCTACCATCTCCCGTCCACCCATCAGGATTCCTATTGAGGAAGATTGATAAGTGACTCTATGGGTAGCCTGTGCTGAGGGTTCACTCATGGGTGGGAGTGGCTTCTGTGTTATGGATCACACAGTACAGCTTGTCCTATGTAAGTCAGTGCTGGGGTTCAGGTCTGTCATGTGCATAGCTCACTGCCATTCAGATTGTACTATGTGCAGCATGTTTATTGATGCCAGCAACACAGGCAACACATGGCATCTGTGTAGGCTGTTTGATACTCCTGATGAGGTACTGTTGGGGACTTTACAGTTGATGGAGGTGTCTGCTGAGGTACATCCCACAGGGGCTATTGTAGTCGATTTTACCACTGATGCAGGAGGACTGCAGAGCCACAATGACCTCCCCTTATGTAGATCTGACAGCCTTCATGATTAGGTGGGTATATGGTATGTTTCTGTAAACACTACAGCACATGTTTGTCCAATGCAGGATATCTATCACCCTGTGTCCCCAGGTCTCTCATTACATGTTAACTACATAATGGGTTAACACCTATGTGGTGATTGGTGGGCACTTACTGTATATCCACGGGGTTGACTATACACGTTTCTGCACTTAGCTTGCTGACATAGCTATGGCACCAGTTGTCTGTTTCTATGTGGCCCTTTGTGGGATGCATGTGTCAGCTGGTGGATCATATGTGGTGAGCGGTTTGTAGTCCTCTGCAAACATGTTAGGACACAGTCCTTCCATGTTTGCCTGTACCTATGGGACATATATACCAGACGAGGGAGATACCAGGACAAAGCCTTGTGGGATGCCAGTTATATCTGGTTTGTAGTCTGACATGGCTGAAGCATGTCTGACCATGTCTGTTCTGTCCTTGGTCTGGTTTGCAACCTCTACTGACATGTGGGTTTATATTTACGCTGGTGAGCCTATCTATACTGAACATGTAGGGTATTGTATAGAAGCCTTTGCAAGGTCCAGATACACTGTGTGGAGCACATTGCCCTCATCAATGCCCTTAATGACTGTTTCAATTGAGTCAAACATGGTTAGGGGCAGGATCTGCACTTGAGAAGGCCACACTGGGTTGGGTCCGGTGTCAGTAGGTCCCCAACATCCTTATGTCTGTGGTACATGCTGATCCTTTCCATAGCTGTGCAATCTGGGCTTCTCAGGATTCTGGGGTAGTACTGTTCAGTATCCATTCAGGCAACACCTTTGTTGAGAAGGACCACTGTTGTTGTACACTGCTCTTTGGGTACATATTCTGTGGTACGGCTGACATTGAGCAGTAGTGTGGTTTGGCATTCCATTCATCTTAGACTCCATGTTGCACTAAGCCCAGGTCACCATCTCATACCATTGCTGCTGTGTGTTTTGCTTTGGAGATGTTGTCTGTTACCTCAGCATCTGCTATGTCAGGGGGCCAGCAGTCTGCTGGGATGGATATTCTGAATTCGTGGGGGTGGGGGGGTTTGCACTGCACCTGTCGGGATGTATGTTGGCAATATGTGTGTGTGTTTGTGGTATTTGTGTGATTCCGGGCATATCTGTGAATTCCGAACATGGCTCCTACCATCAGTTGTGTAAGCCTTGGGATTATCCTTCGTGTCCTGTACAATTTTTATCTACATAGGTTCATAGGTTCATACTAGGCTATCCACCCTGGGCATTTGTTAGCCTAGCCAGAGTGTGTGTGGCTTTTGAGACCCCTTGCTATGTGGATATTATGGCCATGTATTATTTGCTTTGCTGTGCCTCTGTCTGGACATGACACAGTGAAGACCCCCACTGTAACTCTACAATCATCCATCCACTTGGCAAGATTCCTGTTGAACAGTGTCAGTGAGGGGCTCTGCCTAACATGGAGTGGGATTCTGGTCCAGGGTGTGGGAGCCTCTGGATTATGTATCTGTCCCACCGCACATCCTATTTCATTATTTGTTGAGGTTGACATCTCTCACTCTCACAGCTCAAATGGATATGTGTTGTCTGGGGTGGAGCATGTCCATTACTCCTGTGTTGGGCATGGCCTCCTACAACAGGCATGCAATGCCTCTGTGTGGGCAGTCTGTGACTGGAGTCAGCTGGGGTGTCTACAGCCAGGCAGCATATGACATATATGTGTGACACTTTATCCTCTTGGTGAGGTACCTTTGAGGTCTTTCTAACTGCTGCAGGTGTCAGGTAAGGTAGATCCCATATGAGGCATTGTACTGGATTATGGGTGTGATTGGGATAAAGTATAGGGGCACAGTGACCTCTGTTGCCATAGATGTGACTCCTTTCCTGATACGGTGTCACATGTAGACAGTCTTCCTAGCCACATTGGCAATGTGGGTGTCACATAACAGGTTACTGTTCACTTGTGTCCCTAGGTCCCTGGTTACTCCTTCCATACATAATGGTTTACCACCTATGTGGTATTTCGTGGTACCTTGTTTGGTATTTGGTGGGACATTCATACTGTCCAGTGTCTTCAGGACGGTTTGGGGTTATTGTGTGTGAGAGTGCGGTCTGTAGCATGCTACAGACTGCACAGCAGTCTTGCCTACAGTTAGTTGCACATGGGTGAACTCCACTGCCTTGTGCATTGTCAGTTACCTGGACGTATGGGTGTCTGTGCTGCCTATGGATACTCACCTCCTTTTATGTAGTGTTCCAGGTTTTGGGGCCATGACACATGGTACGTGGTATAACCTGGTAGTGTTGGTGTGCTGTCAGGAGCCTTGCAGCAGGTTTCTGTCACTGCACAGACATCGATGTTCTCTATTCTGGGGATGGCCTCGGGAGCATGCATATTGGGGTGTACACATCTGGCATTGGTCAGCATTTCCCTTATGTTTCTTCCCACTTATGTTTTCTCGGGTGGTGGGTCAGTCTTTTCAGCCTTGCCTACAAAAGGCTGTATGGAGGTGGCAAAGGCCTTATCCACTATTCAGACGCCCAGGGGTAACAGGTGCAGGCCATCCCAAGGGCAGCTGCATGGCTTGTCAAGCATGACATCCCAAGCAGACAGACATTGGATCCCCTTGGAATGACACCAGTAAGTGTGCTACTTGCTATGACTGATCATTCCGTGTTTGTACTGTGGCATTATTCTTGGTAAGGGTAGGTTGCTGCAAACGGTGAGTGTCATACCGGCCTGGACTACATAATCAGAGAGCTCATCTGTGTCTCTTTACATGTAGTCTAGGGCAGTACATCTCAGGTCATTCACACCAGCATGGACTATGACTGCATCATATTTCTATTTGCTTTGGAGTGACCTACATATTTCTGTTATGTGGCATATTGTGGCGGCCTACAGGCAGCTTACTGTACCCTTTCCCTTGTTCAGTCTGCTGTGCAGGACACCAGTGTGTCTGACTATGGAGTCACCTATTACAACTGTATCGGGCATGTTGTTTCTCCTTCTGGCCTGTGACTGTTTGGCACACCAGCTTTGTGTGCTATGTGTTGCATGTGCTATGTTTGGAGGCTGTTTCATTGGGTGTCTGCTTTAGTGGCCTCTGTTGGTGTGCTGTGTGTGTGATTTCTGCCTCCGGGAATGTATTTCTGTGTTTATGTGTTTGGTTTGCAGTTGTGATAGGTCTATGTGGGTATGTGTTTGTGGTGTGTGTGGTTACCTTCTCCTACTGACTTGTTTTGGGTGTACTGAGTTGGGGAGCTCTGCCACAGGTTTGGATGGATGGTTGCATCTCTCACATATATTTGTATTTCTTGGGTGGAGTTGGTGGTTGTCTGTGTACTTGGGGCAGGTGTAACATTGCCTCAGGATTCACAGATTCCACTTGTTGTGCCTGGCCTTACTGGATTGCATGTGTGGACATATTATATTGCCATACTACTGATCAGTAATTACGTCATTGTTCATGCTTGCTCTATCATGTAGTAGCTTCCTCATTCTCTTGCATGTTTTGGTTATGGCTGGTGTCCACCATGCCAGATTTAGGCACTGTGTCTTGTTTTAATTTGGGACTGCATAATCCAAGCATTCCTGGCAGTGTTCATGGAATGGCTGTCTTACAGGTTCTGAGGCGTGGCCCATATTTTGCACCTGCATGGGACCTTTCATGGATTCCACATCAGTTTGGAGGTGTGCAAATAATGCTTAGCACATGTTTTCCACTGTGATTTTCCGGACAGGGACTGTGGTCAGGATTTGTATATCCAGTGTGATTACTATATGGTCTGGTTTTACCAGTGAGCAATACACTTCTCATCTTGACATCCCGTACCCATGTTGCTGATTATCACATCCAGTATGCTTGCCCCTCTTGTGGGGGTGGTATGTTGTTCCTGGGCCTTTTGGTTTGTGGATTCGATGAACTTTTGTCCTACACTGTTGCAGCTGGTATAATGCTCCCAGTCTATGTGTCTGGGTATTTGCAGTCGCAGAAATATAATGTGGTTTGGAGGACTTGATATATTCATGTATTCCAGCATGGGCGGATGCAGTTCCTGGTGTTGGGCCAGTACTCTATAGCAGGCTATACACTGGGGCAGTTTTAGCCACTGTTACTTGAGCATGGCTAGTCCATGCTGCTTTTGTGGTGGTACCAACATGGGGTGTGGTTATCCTTGACAATTCTTGCTGGTCACCCTCCTTTGTAGCTTGTTCCAAGTTTTGAGGATGTACAGCACAGTATGAGGTGTAACCTGGTAGTGTTAGGGTGCTGTTGTGAGCCTTGACTCAGATTTCTGTTACAGCACAGTTATCAACATTCTCCATACTGGGTGGGCTTAGACTGCATGCATCTTGCTGTTTGAACTTATCCCTTATCTTATTCTTATCCCTTCTGGTACCTATGGAGATAGGTTTGTGTTTTGAGCCTTACCTATTCAGGGCACACTGTGCGTGACAACAGCCTTTGCCAGTATCCATAATGCCTGCACTGATAGGTGCACGCCAGTCCTAGCAGGTGGTGCATCATGTCATGCTCAGCATGTCATCCCAGACTGGCACACAGTGGGTCCCCTTTGCCTAACTGCATTACTTCAGCAATTGTTGCACTTCATCATCTCGTTGTCCTGTTGTGGCATGCTGCTTGTTGAGGGTAGGATGTTAGTCGGGTCCTCAGGTGTGCATATGGTACTGGTGTTACATTACTTAACACATAGCATTCATGCCTCAGGTGGTGCTGCAGGGCTGCCTCTGTCGGATGCACATATTACACTTCCCTGTACATGTTTGTGAGCAGGTTGTGTCACGTTAGGCATCCCTGTTACTATATGAGTGAGTCAGAGAGGGTATCATTCCCAAGGTTCCTACTGAGCCAATGTATGTGCTATGCGTTGCCTCTTTGCCAAGGCCAGGGCATACTGGGCACGCCTCCTTCTGCCTACTGGGGCAGGCTCAGGTTGTTCCTCCTCCGAGTCACGCTGTGCCTGTGGTGGCCTTGGCGATGGTGGGGGCTGTTTGGCCCAGCCCTATGCTGGTCCTGCTGCAGCTGTTTTCGCAAGATCATATTATGTAGCATAGCACATACCATGACAATTTGGGTACATGTGGTTGGTGTGTACTGCAAGGCTCCACCAGATGTGTCCAGACACGGAACCGTGGCTTGAGCAGCCCAAACACATGCTCTATTACATTACGTGTTTGTGCGTGTGCCTCATTATGGCGTTCCTGTTCAGGTGTGTGTGCGTTTCTGATGGGTGTCATCAGCCATGGCTCCAGTGCATATCCTGCATCCCCACTAGGTGTCCGTGTGGGATGTCCCCATTGGCAAATGTCTGGTACAGCTGCGTCAAATGCCAGATGTGGGAATCGTGGTAGCTCCCAGGACAGCCAGCACACACATTCATTATTATGCCCTGGGCATCACACACGACCTGGCAGTTGATGGAGGGGAAGCCCTTGCGGTTTATGTAGGCCCTACCCCGCTCTCCTGCTGGTGCTTTGATGCATATGTGTGTGCAGTCTATAGCACCCAGTACCTCAGGGTATTCCACTATTTGCTGGAAGAGACGCATGTTGCTGGCCAATACCTCACGGGCATTGGGGAAGTATACATGATCACCGACATGTGCTGACATGGCATCCAGGAACTGGTGCAGTACCCTGGAAGCTGATGCCTGTGATATCCCCATCATATCACCAGTTGGTCTCTGGAAGGTACCTGTTGCTAGTATTCTTAGGCCAACACATACCTTGGTTTCCACTGGGATGGGTTCCCCTCTGTTGGTTCTGTGTGTGAGGCGTGGCCTGCACAGCTCCACTATTTGCTGCAGGAGGTCTCTGTCCACTCTATAGCGCTCTACTATCTCCAGCTCATGTAACCCGTGGTAGGTGACCCTGGGCCTGTACACTCTTCTCCGTCTCCTCACTGCGGGTTGTCTGGCACCATCTGCATTGTCACCACCCTCAGCAAGTCGCCTATGTCTCATTATGACAGCTATGGCAGCCCCTAACATTTCTGCTCTGAGTTCAGCTTTTTCAGTTTTCACTTCTGATAACTTAACTCCTGTCTTGCAGTGTCTCTTGAGAGAAACATTCTGCACTGCTGTTTGCAGAGTTTTAAGTGCTGGGCTGGCCTAGTATTCTGCCTGTGTAATTGCCTGCATCTAATTGTTTTCACCTGCTAGCTCCAGCAGTATTCCCTGCTAACTTCCTAGTACATCTGTTGCTTCCTTTTTCCTCTCTGTTTCCTCAGGGTGGAGCCGTGTGCAAACCAGCAGAAACACGCTCACAGTGGCTTACACGCGCGCACACATACTTACACAGTTCAGAATCTGCTTATTTGGTTTTAAACGCGTGCACGCCCGCGCAAACAGTGTTAAACATCTCCCAACACGCTCCCACATGCTCAGTCTGCCTTACACGCAGCGCACACTGTCTTACACGCACACCGCCTACTCGTGCTTCATGGCACACGCACGATGCGCATACACGCCCAGCAAGAAACTTTGGTGTAGGCAACAGTGTACACCTTCCATTTCTTGACTTTCTCATGTTTACTTAGTGGCACACCTCCTTCCTTGATATCTGTCTGACATCTGTCATGTAACTCTACCTTCCAATGAACTCCATCCCTTTCTACCATTCCCCCCTGTGATGTCACCTATCTCCTACTCTGTTCCTCCCCCTTCTGTAACTCTTACACTACTCAGAATGTGCTAATTTGCTATGTGACAGTGGAATTCAGTATCCTTACCCTCATTTGCATCAGATTGCCTACTAATGCTTAGTTACATCTCTTAGACTTGGCTTCCCCCCTTGGCAACCACTACACGGTGGCCATGTTGGTTTTCCTATGCTGGTCCCTCCATTGACATTCCATGTATTGCATAAAACCTACATTTGTAGGTTTAAAACCTTCGTTTTTATGTTTTATGCAGCGTAGCCCGTTTATGGGGCTGCGCTGGGTTTACATCGGCAATTGCGAAAAAAATATATATATTTTAATATTTTTGCATGGTTGCATTGCCAATGGCCACATATTTGGCCATTGGCATGCTGCCTATAACATATGCACCCTTTATTTGAGCTGACATGGCTCCATTGTGTTTGCAGAAACGTACTCAGTTGTCAACTGAGTACATTTCTGCAGCTAACACGGCTCTTACACGGGCTGTTCTTGGCTTCCTGTATCGCTAATCAGCCTCATTTGCATGCTATTCGGCTGCAAGTGGGCTGATTAGCTTAGCCACGCGCACTCCGTGTAAGAGCCGTTTTAGACTGACCCTTACACGGACTTTGGGCTGTTCCTGGATCGCAAAGGCTACATGGAGTCTTACACTACTCTTAGACTCCGTGTAAGCCTTCATGAATCCGGCCCAATGTCTTTTCAACACTCGATGTTTCTGAAGAGAAGGGCTA